>NC_080844.1:15082348-15385378 GCF_030435755.1 Ochotona princeps | reverse complement strand
AAGATCCACAAGAACATGCATAGTTCAATGCCTTGCATGACATAATCCCTGTGCATGTATCTATTGATTGGTAGCTAAATGAATAAACATCCCTCTACTAGTACACATTGATATTTTATTGTGAGAAGCAACCAATGAAGCTTTGTGACATCATGTGCAACTTGATTTTCCTAAAGTCTTTTTTTTCAAAAGTCCTTAAAGAGAAATCACTACAATGCATTTTTAGAAATAATATAATCACTTCACTGGTAGATTACTAAATTTAATTTACACCATGATTCCAATCTTACAGAAAGGTTTCAATTATGATGAGAAAAAGTTAATTTTGTTCAAAAAATCATCTGTTTCCTGGTTTTAGTTTTGTTTCAAATACAGTAACATTTGTATAGTTTTCCCACTCTTCTTCCTTTCTCACCTCTTATGTCCTCCTCTCCTCTATCAAGTATGAAGGTCACACTTTGAAGTTCTGGTGAAGATCAGGGAGACATAGTTTTTGTCCAGCTGTCTGGTGTCTGCTGACCTTTCAACAAATATGTAATACCTCCAGGAAGCTTATTTTCTCCACTGGCAAGGTGACAGGAAACAAGTCTGCCCCACCTACCACATTACAGAGTCTGCTGACACAGAATTCAAATGGAAAACGCTAGCACAGAATATAGCCTGGAATCTTTGTGCATCCACAGTGACTCTAGGAGAGCCTTCACCCTGCTTCTCACTGGCAGGTGTAGGAATTCCAAAAGCACGTACCTTAACTGGGAATTGGAGGTACTGAAGTTCTGACCCTACACACTCAAGAGGTGCAACCACTGAGATTTTGTGAGATCTTCACTCTGACAAAAAGGGTTTATTCCAGAAAACTTGGTTCTGAAATTCTTACCCTCTCTGAGATACCCAGCCTTCTTTATACCACAGAGAAGATAAAGAGGCCAAATTGTGCCCTGCCCAAATTTAGGAGTTCTAACCCCATCCTCATTTCCCAAATTTTGAAGTACCTCAAAATGTGACTATTTAAAAATAAAACCTCTAAAGAGATAATAAAGTTAAAATTAAGTCATTTGAGTGGGCTCTAATTCAGTATCTCTTGTATCCCAGTAGGAAGAAATTTTGACCAAGACATATAGAATGAAGACCACAGGGAGACAAAGGGAGAAGAAAAAAGAAGAGAAGTCTTGGGCCTGGAGTGGTGGCCTAGCAGCTGAAGTCCTCACCTTTATGCGCCTGCATCCCATATGGTCACAGGTTCTAATCCTGGTGGCCCTCCTTCACATCCAGCTCCCTGCTTGTGGCCTGGGAAAGCACTCAAGGTTGGCCCAAAGCCTTGGGACCCTGCACCCACGTGGGAGACCTGGAGGAAGTTCCTGGCTCCTGGCTTCAGATCAGTGCAGCACCGGCCATTGTGGTCACTTGGGGAGTGAATCATCAGACGGAAGGTCTTTCTATCTGTCTTGCCTCTTCTCTGTATATCTGACTTTGCAATAAAAATTTTAAAAATAAATTCTTTTAAAAAAAAAAGAGGTCTCCAAATAAATCACTCGTGGTATACACTGATGTTGGGCTCTAGCTTTCAGGACTATCTGGCATTGTGCTGGATATTTCAGCCATTAGCAAGTGAACCAAATGATGGAAGATCAATATTTTTTTCTCACTCACTCTGTTTAAGAAATAAATCACACAGACACATCCACACACACTCTTTCCTTCCCCAAGCATCGTCTTCTAAGTCTGGTTTATGATGTGGGATAAGTGGAAAATACTTCAATGTCACCTCTACAATGGACTGGCCAGATGATCCTAAGCAAGTCATTTGGCTACAGCAACATTGCCTCACCTGTAAAATGGGGACAGTAATACCAGATTTCAGGCGATTAAGAATAAATGAGATAGAGTACTTAATCAGTCATACTGCATACTGACCAATTTTATCATTACTACTATTAGAAACAATTACATAAATGAACTTTATATTCTAGAATCACTACTGTATCAGTTACACAAATGGAGACATAACTGCAATTTACAAGGTATAAGTCCTTCCTTAAAGATTTTTTTTTTTTACTTCTACTAAAAAGTCATATTTACAGAGAGGACAGAGAAAGGTCTTCCATCCACTGATTCCCTCCCCAAGTAGCACAACAGCCAGCCGATCCAAAGCCAGGAGCCAAGAGTTTCTTCAAGGTCTCCCATGTGGTTGCAGGGTTCTCAACTGACCACAAACAGAAAGCCAGAAGGGAAGTGGAGCAGCAGGGACATGAGCTGGTGCCCTTATGGGATCCTAGTGCATGCCAGGTGAGGACATTAACCACTAGGCTACCATGCCGGGCCCCAACAAGCTGTAACTCTTGAGAATACATGGCACCACCTTGAAACAATTACCCTGCAGTTCAAATTAAATGTCACCTCCTCTGAAAAACTTTTATACCCACCTTATGCCCCCTTCCTCCTTTTGCTCACACTGCAGAGGTAATGGTTTGCCTCTGGTGTTTTGGTCAGTCTGCTGGAAAACACTGCCAGAATGCACTTAGCATGTTAGGCTTCAGCTAAGCAATGAGCTTTCGAAGGGTGAGAGGTAGAGTTCACTCAGTGTGTGCCTCCGTGTTCACTGCTTTGGATTAGATCATTGGCTGCCAATGGTGTCACCTGAAAACAAGGAGTGAGACAGAGAAATTACAGCAGTTGAGCCTGAGAACTTCTAGTCTTGTTAAAATTCATGTTCTGGCTTCACTCTCTGAGCCTGACTCAGCCAGGCAGTACGAAGTCTAGATCCTCTCATGAGTCTGCTACATCCAGAACAGGTCCCCGTGAGCTCAGCAATTCCATGAGTACAAGAGAGAACCAAGTCATATTTAAATGTTCCCATTACTTATCTCCCATTTCAACTCTTTAGGTTTTACACTCTTTCTTCCATTGTAACAATGAATTTTTACCAAGAATCAATTGTCCTTTGTTGAGGGAGTATTTTAGCACTCAAATTAGTTCAGTGTTGGACAAAGAGTTTCATGAAATTTTCAGGACCCACAATTCATCCTTTCTCAGGCAGGTGTTGTAAAATGGTCAATCAAGTATCACCTACACTATTCCAAGTTCAAAACAGTCTTTCTGAAAGGCTTCGGAAACTTACACAGCAGACCTCTGACCCATAAGTCACATGTATCAAGTCTTGTCCCCTTCTTAGTAACGGTATACTGCCTCTAATCTAAATATCAATATTAAAAGCACTTACAATGTTTGTAAAATAAATCAAAAATGACTGTTTTAAGGATGGATTATCCACTGGAAAAGGCACGCATAAGGAAAGTCTTGGGTTTTCAAAGAGATTTTTAATTCACCATTTTGCAGCCTCTGAATTATGCAACATTTTTTATTCCCTGAGCCTGTGCCGCTAAAGGGTATAGATACACCTTAATTCCTTTGGAGGATTCTGTGGTCACTGGGAAAGAAGGGTGTATAGAACCTGCAAAGTTCTGACCAATCAGGAAAGGGGATTGTTTAAATTTACTCTCGCTGCAGGAAGGTGTAGGAGAAAAGAAACGGCATCCTTCCAGCCCTGAATTGAATTGCTGGCAAACTCTGATTAATTATTCAGGGGAACCCTAGTTGAAAATCCAACATAAACATGCTGCTTCAGCAAGTGTAAATGGAAGGAATAATTTCTATAATGTCTGTAAGTATCTATTAAGGATGCGCCAACCCACTCTAAACACTATATAGACTTCATTCAAACCTGTAAACTGTCACTCCTCCTCCTCCACAATTAAGAGAGGAGCTTCTCTCCTTTGGCCCTGGTGTGTACAGGGGTGTTTGTCACCATGCAGACATACTAAGTTTATCCTTAAGTACGTGTTCTTCCCCCAGACTGTCCTTCTATGATGAGCTAGAAAGGTCCACATGTTGGCCTGTTAGTCTCTAGATGGAACATGTACTGCCAGTTCTCGTTTTAAGCCAATACTATTAACAATCACTATTTTTTCTTCCTTGAAAATTTTGAAACCTATCCCATTTTGAGAATGATCTATGGAGCACACAGCATTTCCTGTAAGCAAACTCCCCATACAAGTTAAGAATGTGCTCCAGAAGTTCATTGTGCTCAGAGAAAACCACATCACTGGTGGCTCTGATCATTTCCTTCCTTCTCTTTGCACATGAACATCCGTTCTATGGTCTGAGTATATATCCCTCCGCTGAAACTGAAAGTCCAAGGCTTGTATCAACAGGTGAGGCCTGGGGGCATGGCACGGTAGTGCAGTGGTTGAAGTCCTTGCCTTGCATGGGCCAGAATCCCATATGAGCGCCGGTTCTAATTCCAGCGGCCCTGCTTCCCAACCAGCTTCTTGCTTGTGGCCTGGGAAAGCAGTCTAGGATGACCCAAACCTTGGGATCCTGCACCCGCGTGGGAGACCCAGAAGAGCTCCTGGCTCCTGGCTTCGGATTGGCTCAGCTCCAGCTGTTGCAGCCCTTGGGAAGTGAACCATCGGACAGAAGATCTTCCTCTCTGTCTCTCCTCCTCTCTGTATATCCACCTTTCCAATAAAAATAAATAATTAAAACAGACAAACAGGTGAGGCCTGCAGGAGATGATTGGATCACTGGAGCTCTTGTTCTGATGAGTAGATTGGTTCCCTTTTAAAACAAGTGCCTGAGAAATTCCAGATCTTCGGCCCCATTGGGCAGATCCAAGTCGGCCAGGTTAGAAGCAGAAAATAAGCCTTATCTGAATGTCCCAGAGAATGAGACACTAAATCTACTGACAACTTGATGATAGGACTCCAGATTTTTAGAATCTCAGTAGTTCCTGTTACTTATTAAGTGTACAGTATAAGGTATTGTGTTACAGCAGCAAAATAAGACAGTTAACAACTTAGTTTTGCCTATCTTCATTCTTTATACAATGGGAGCACATTATATCCTTTTTGTAAGATGTTAAGTTAATGTCTCTGAAAATCTTTGAGCTGATGCATGAATTTGTAGTTAATTTATGACCACTGGGCACTATCCCATCATATAAATTAACCATAGTTCTTGTGTCTGTTGATGGGAATTTAATCTCTAACTTGGACTATGACAAACAATCCTGTTATGATCACTTTTGTTTAAAATATTTGTTCCCCGATGTAAAAGTTTCTCTAGGCTTAGCTAAATTATCCACAGTTGCTTTGTTAGATAACAGAAAACTAGTTTCAAAAGAGTTTGTATCAATTCTACTGCCACCAGCAATGTAGGGGAGAACAGAACTGATTTCCAACTTGTCCAGTTCCTTCCAGAAAAAAAATCAGGCCTCGTATTTGCCAAGAACTCTTCTCAGAAATCTTCTGGAGGGCATTATTGGTAATTTCTCAAAGGCAGCATGTGAGGTGAGATTCATTGATCCACCTCAATATGAAAGGTGGTAGCCTTGATTCCCTTCCTTTAAGTTTGGAGTCTGGGGGTGAGCCTGCAGTCAGCCAGCTCCTACCCCAAGTCATGCAGCCCCACACTGACCTCTGGGAGCTTTCCAGATTCCAACACACCCTCGCTGCAAGAGACCCTCCCAGTCTTCAAACACAGGTCAAGGGACAACTTGTTTTTAAAAGAGAAAACCTTCAAACTATCCTCTCTATCTTCCAACTAAAATATTTCCTTGTCTTGCTTTTTCTTCTAAAAATATTTATCTCTGCCACACTTTTAACCAAACGAATAAGAAAATAGTGGAAATTGAGAGTATATGGAGATAAAGAGGGAAAAAGCTACATAATTCAGAGTAAATCTCAGGAGAGTCCCCCAGCCATAGTTACTCACCGATAGATGGGAATGTGGAGTCAGAAGATTGCTGGTGCCCCACCAAGCTTTCACCTTCTTGGACTGCGACTTCTCTGAAGATCAGATGAACTCACCTAAAATGGGCTTTCTATACTTGTCTTGCATTTGAAATCAGTTATACAGTTGCCAAGATAGCGCTAGAAGCAGATGGCTTAAGGAAGCACAGATATTGACTTCTTTCCCTCACTGTGGGTGCCTACATGGCAAATTTGAGACGGGAAAGGGCAGTGGCAGGCATCATCCATTGGCTGCAAGCAGCCATTTCTGCTTCCTCCTCAGACATACCTTCCTTTGTCTTTCGAAGCGCCTAGAAGAATCACAGTGCTTTGCTTTGATTTCATAGTTTCGTCTCAGGCCAGCCCGATGGCTCCATTCTGGCCACTAAGGCATGAGGACAGCTGGCTACTTCTGCAGGCGGTTTTCCTCCCTGAAGAAAGATGTAAGTAGAAGAGATGAGTCTTGGCTGCCCCATCTTCCTTCTTACTTCAGGATTTTATCCTGGGAGACTATCATGCTTACTGCAGTTTAAGCCATGCACGAAGGTATTTGAAAAAAAGCTCCTGGAAAAGTGGAATTAAATTAAAAGCAAATTTTGATGAAAGAAAATTTGAAAAACAGGGCCTGCATTGTGGTACTGTGGGTTAAACCACTGCTTGCAAAGCTGGCATCTCATATAAGCATCAGTTCTAATCCAACTGGCTCCACTTCGAATCCAGCTCCCTGGGAAAACAGCAGATCCTGGTCCAAGTGGTTAGGATTCTGCCACCCACATGGAGATCCTGCTCATTGCATGCATTAAGAGAGTGAACTAGTGGATGGAAGATAGTGTGTATGTGTGTGTGTGTGTGTGTGTGTGTGTGTCCCTCCAAATCTGCCTTTCAGAAACACATCATAAAAGAAAAAATGAAAATCCTAACTTTTTTAGGCAATATGCATTTTTAATACTTTGGGAAGGTTTCTTGTATGCAAGTATTTTATTTTTCTGAGCCAAAATGAACTTCTTAGTTCCCTTTTGCACAATTTTTGCGACACTACCTCATGCTACAGAAGGAAATTTTGCATTGAAATATTATCAGTAATAAATATGGGCGAGAAGGGCGTCCAAGGACTTCATTGGATAGGTAACCATACCTGAAGCCACTGACTTCCTGGTGTTTTATTTTTAATTTACAATTTTTTTCTTTTGTAAAAAGGTTCATTTATTTTATTTGAAAGGCAGAGAAAAACAGAAAAATACCAGGGAGCGTTAGATAGGTCCCACTTGCTGGTTCACACCACAGAAGCTCACCACAGCTCGAGCTGAGCCAGGGGGAAACGAAGAGCTGAGATCCCTCCCTGATTCTCACACAGGTGGCCAAGTGGATGGCAGGGACAGCATGGGAACTATTCCCTACTGCCTCCATGCCTGGTCTCAGGATGCAGAGTGGATCTAGGAACTCTATTACTGGATATGGGCATACAGCGACACCATATATATATGTATATATATATATTGCTTAATAAAATTATGTAACTAACAAAGTCTTACATAAAATAGAATCTAGCTGTGTTCTTATTTATACAGCCTAAAACATACTTTCCATGTAAGGATCTAACATATCTCAGTGACACCACTCTGAGGATGTGGGTCATTGCAGACCAAACCTCATGGTTAATCAAAGACAAACTTAGGGGAGATGTAGATGATTTAGTTAGTACCATCTTCCTGGCACTAACTCCAGAGAGACTGCTGAAGCCAATGAATTCTCCTGCCATTTCTCCAACATTTTTCCCTGGTGCCCTCTCTTTGACCGAGTTATCCAGAATGCCAAGCATATCTTGTAGCCCCCAAAAGACCTAAAAGTAGGAGAGAGGAGCTTAACTTTGATAAAGCTTGCAAAACTTTACAATCCGGAGAGTCAAAAATGAAGTTTTCTTGATATCATGTACAATTGACATGTGATTAAAGTGCTGTGATTTTGGTTAGAATTTTGCTGTGAATTTTCATAATTGTAGCAGAGAGTTCTGAAGCACATTTTCATCAGGCTCTGTTCTTCCTAGATCTTCAAGTAACTAATTCATAGGCTGTCCTAGACAATAACCCTTGAGTGAAAATATGCAGAATTTCACAATGCATGTAGACTAGTGACTATGAATTTCCTTCCTAAATGGGAACAATTGTCTATGACTATCTCTGCTTTAGTAATGTGTTGTCTCTTTACTACATCCCACTTCTAGACGTGGGAATGAACCTTAATGCCCGGAGGCAAGCTCTTGGATAGCTCACCAGACTCAAACTGTCTAGCAAATCTGCCCATATCCATAATCTGTACCCTTGTTCTTCATCATCAGTACCCTCCTCCTGTCTTTGCATCTCTGTGAACTTAGAGTTCATATGCAAAAGAAGTCAAGTAACGTATTATCTTTCAATAGCAGACTCAGAACATTTTCAGGAGTCCCAGAGATGCCTTGATCAGGGTCTTGACAATTTGCCCAAGAACTCAGAGTATTTTCTTTACTTTTTTTCTGTATTTACTCCATTGTGTGCTTGCTTTTTTTAATGGTCACCAGACAGCTCTGGTTCTCCAAAAATGTACGTCCAACTAGGACAACGCCTAGCCTGAGACAGGAAGCAGATGCTTACAGCTTCTCTTCCTCAGAAGTCCACTGCAGGCTTCTTCCCTCCAGGTCTTGAATCATCATCTGTCCCCAAGCTGAAATGGGCAACAAAAAGAACTTGGAATCACAGTGGTAGGTGAGTGTCGGGGAATCCCTGGGCCCTTTCAGGGTATCCAGTCAAAACAAAATTTCCGTAATAATGCTAAAGTGTGGGCCCAGCGCTGTGGCCTAGCAGCTAAAGTCCTCGCCTTGAACGTGCTGGATCCCATATGGGCGCCGGTTCTAATCCCGGCAGCTCCACTTCCCATCCAGCTCCCTGCTTGTGGCCTGGGAAAGCAGTTGAGGACGACCCAATGCATTGGGACCCTGCACCCGCATGGGAGACCTGGAAGAGGTTCCTGGTTCTCGGCTTCGGATTGGCACAGCACCGGCCGTTGCGGCTCACTTGGGCAGTGAAACATCGGACAGAAGATCTTCCTCTCTGTCTCTCCTCCTCTGTGTATATCTGACTTTGTAATAAAATAAATCTTTAAAAAAAATAATGCTAAAGTGTTATTTGTCCTGTACAGCATGCTGTCATTTTTGCTAATGACCTAAAAGCAGTGGTGGCTAAGACTGCTGCACAATAACACCAACTGAAGCAGAGCCAGAGGCACCACACTGCAGTACATATCATTATACTCTGATGCCAGAACTTACATCCATAATACTATCTCACAACAACATCTTTGACCATGCAGTAAAAGTTAGTATTTTAGACAGAGTATTGGGGTACTGTGGTGCACCCATTAGAGCCTTAGCTATACTACTTTTGATCTAGCTTTTTGCTAATGCACCTGTAAAAACAGGAATGGATGACCCAACTACTTGCCACTCATGCAGGAAAGCAGGATGGAGTTCTAGGTTACTGGATTAGACCATTGTGGCCGCTTGGTGAATGATCTGGTTGATGGAAGCATTTCTCTCTCTCTCTCTGTCTCTCTCCTTCCCTCCCTCCCCTCTCTTCTTATCTCTCCTTTTCTTCATCCTTCTCTAATTTTATCAAACAAAAGATTTGTTTGCTTGAAAGGCAGAGTTGCAGAGATAAAGAGAGAAGTGAAGAGAGACATACAGCAAAAGACAGACACCTCTAGCTGCTAGTTCACTCTCCAACTGGACACAACAGCCAGGGCTGTGTTATACTGTAACCAAGAGCTTCTCCTGGATTTCTCATATAGGTAGCTGGTGCCCAAGCATTGGAAGTATTTTTTTATTGCTTGCCCAGGGACTTTAGCAGGGGTTCTGCAGTAGAATAACAGGGACACAACCTAACACCCATATAGGATACCAACATAGCGGGTAATGGCATAACACTACACAAGATGCCACCCAAGTAATAAATCTATTTTTAAAGTTAATAATTTAATAAATGTTGACCTTTGATTTCTTCTATTTTTATATCATATATGCTGAGATTTGGAATATTAAACATTTCTACTAGTATAGTGGTATCTCAAAAACACGTAGACCACTGTTTGACTTACAAGTTGACCTGACCACATTTTGAAGGGATTTTCCCCCTTGGAACAACCAAAAATTCATCAACAAAATGTGATTACTCAGACCTATTATTTGATAGGCATTTCCTGAGCAAGGAAGTGAAAGGGGAAAGTGGAGGAGGCAGGAGGAGGAAAGAATGGCAGGGGAGAGACAGAGGAGTCTGGAAAGGAAGAATGGGGATGGGAGGGGAGAAGATCAGAGGGGCAGAGAGGGATAAGCTGCCATATTTGTTGCCAATGAAAAATTTGACTTTTCACAGGAAAATTCGAATTCTGAAAGATTTATCTTGGCCACCCAAAACCTGACACTTCCCAGATACGTAAAGAGTTTTTCAGATTATTTATAATATTAAATTTTATGTTAATATTTGAGGAAGAGTTATGCAATTCTATGAATCAAGATTCTTGTAACAAGTAGTGAATGATTTTTTTTATTTTAAGATTTATTTATTTTTTTTTTATTACAAAGTCAGATATACAGAGAGGAGGAAAGACAGAGAGGAAGATCTTCCATCCGATGTTTCACTCCCCAGGTGACCACAACAGCTGGTGCTGTGCCCATCCAAAGCCGGAACCAGGAACCTCTTCCGGGTCTCCCACACGGGTGCAGGGTCCCAAAGCCTTGGGGGGGTCCTCTACTGCTTTCCCAGGCCACAAGCAAGGAGCCGGATGGGAAGTGGAGCTGCCGAGATTAGAACCAGCGCCCATATGGGATCCCGGTGCGTTCAAGGAGAGGACTTTAGCTGCTAGGCCACAGCGCCGGGCCCCTGAATGATGTTCTTAACTAATCATGTCATATGTAAGAGGGTGACCTAGTGGATAGCTGTTAATAGTTTACCTTCATCAACTAGTGCTTAGAGAAACTACCAAGAGTCAGGGAAATATTTACACTTAAGATTATAAAACCAGCTGCTAAGTGGTCCTAAGGAAATGATAAAACTTAGACAGTAAGATGGGAGCAGAGTAGACAACCCATGTTGCTTTGATACTGGACCTAAGGAGAAACTGTAGCATCTGCCCAGGAAGAAGGAATGCCCTTTTGCTGAAGGCTTACCGAAAAGGAAATGTCTGGCTGCTTCCAAGATTCAGCCTGTCTAATAGGGTTCTAGCCCATGTCAAGGTGCTTATCACAAAAGTAACAGCATCCAGGAGAGTGCCTGCTTGCTTGTCAAAAGGACTGAGGAACAGAATTTTTGTAAGAGAAGGTTACATGCTGCTTTAATATTGACAACTCATGGGCAACTAATGTAAAGTCTTGCCCACCTAATGTTATATTTACTGTGCTATTCCATTAATTAATTTGTCTACTGCAAACAGTGCCAAGAGCTTTTTTACATTCCAACTAGTCCCAAGAGTTTCCTTGGAAGACATTGGACAGTGCTGTGTCAGCCAACAATATTCTGTGAAATTGATTATCTGGGGTAAACTCATTATAAATCTCATGGATGGATAAACTACAATTCAGGAACATAACAGCAATTATTCCTGAGGTTTGTGCAGCTTTGTTTATAAGACATCCTTACTTTTTTGAATCCTCTCACCATCTAGCATAATACCTTATGTTATCCTAAGAACAAATTTGCAAACTATTGACTTATCTCCTTTTAACATATGGGGAAACTGAATCTTATATAATTTTAAACAACCTGCCCTAAACACAAGAAGTAATGACACAGATACATAATACACATCCAAACATCTTTTTCTTTCTAAAATTTTTATTCATCTTCATTTTATTTTAAAGGCAGAAACAGCAAGAGAGATTTTCAATTTGCTTGTTGACTACCCAAATGCCCACAACAGCCAGGGCTTGGCCACATCAGGCCAGAAGCCCAGGGATTCCCACAGGGGAGTCAGCGACCCAATGCCTGAGTCATCTACTGCCATCTTCTAGTTTGCATTCCTGGGAAACTGGCATCAGAAGCTGAGGCACAAACCCAGGCACTCAATATGGGATGAGGACGTCCCTAGCGGCGTCTTAACCGCTGTGTCAAACAAGCACCCCTAATTTTGTATTCACTCATGATAAGCAGCTGCCGGCCGTTTGCAGACACGCTCTGATGTATCTGGAAATCTGAGGATAGCTTGCAAAACTGTCTGACTCACTCCTTTCATGACACTCATGCCTGTCTGACAGCAGTTACCCTGCCCTGTGGTTGCACTGGGTTTATAGGGTAAACACTGTAAACTCCTTGGAAGATCGCATAAGCTTCACTCATCTTCATTTTTTTCCCCACAGAATCCAATACAGCGTGTGGCAGGGACTTAGTAAATGTCAGTCCCTGATGGAGGAAGGTTTGAATTGCTGTTTGGAGGGCTGTGTGCTTTCATTAGAAACTTAGTCATAAGTATCCTGTGGAATTGCCTCTTTCACCTGAACCCAGAACAAAACCATCCAAAGCAATCAGCATTCCTGGCTCATAGGATCACTGAGGCTATCCTTAAGGGGCAACGAGATGTGTTTCCTAAGGGTCTCCCCTCAGTGAAGGACTTGACGCTCCCCCATGCTCATGTCATCCTCAGCCTCACCTCCTCCAGGGACCCTCACACCTGTGACTGATCTGCTTGGGGATGGCCCACAGAGGCCTGCCCATCTCACTTCAACTCAGGACAGCCCTAGCAGCCAGCCGGGCCCCAGAGTTCTTGATAGGATGGCCTGGGAGTTCTGGCTTAACCCATCAGCTCAGCTTCTTCCTCTGCCCTTCCCTGCTCTCTCCTCTCCCCACGTCTCTTCCCAGTAACCTGCCCTCATGCATGTCCTGTACATGAAAACGTGTTCAGTGGACTGTTTGTGAGTCCTTCAATCTGTAGGACATCCTTAGTTTCTGTAGAACCTGAAGCAAGTTTTTAAAATTTTGTCAGGTAGGGGCCCTGTGCAGTAACCTAGCATCTAAATTCCTTGCCTTGCACACCAGGATCCCATATGGGCACCGGTTCTAATCTCAATAGCCCTGCTTCCCATCCAGCTCCCTGCTTGTGGCCTGGGAAAGCAGTCAAGGATGGCTGAAAGCCTTGAGACCCTGCACCCACGTGGGAGACCTGGAAGAGGCTCCTGACTTCGGATCAGCTCAGCTGCGGCTGTTGCAGTCACTTGGGCGGTGAATCATCAGACAGAAGATCTTCCTTTCTGTCTCTCTTCCTCTCCGTATATCTGATTTTCTAGCAAAAATAAAATCTTAAAAAAAAATTATCTAGGGTGCATTTGCTACAGTGGTTAAGAAGCTTTGTGGGATGCCCATGGTTAAAGTTCTGTAAGAGCAGCTTCTAATGCATGCACCAGGTGACAGCAGGTGACAGCTTTCATAGGGGACTTGCCCCTAACATAGAAGGCATGGGTTGGCTTGCCAGCTCTT
The DNA here is from genome assembly GCF_030435755.1 of Ochotona princeps. Classification (NCBI taxonomy): domain Eukaryota; kingdom Metazoa; phylum Chordata; class Mammalia; order Lagomorpha; family Ochotonidae; genus Ochotona; species Ochotona princeps. The sequence continues at coordinate 15,372,096 of NC_080844.1, read as the reverse complement.
GCCTTGGCTGGCCTTGGCTCTTCAAACACTGTGGGAACCTGGGAAGTGAAACTGGATGTAGAAAATCTCTGTCTCTCTTTCAAAAGCAATAAAATTAAAAAACAAAAACAAAACAAAACAAAAAAACCAAAAAAAAAAAAAAAAACCACCCAGTTCTAAAGACTATTCCTTAATCCTGAATTCAGTTTCTGGAATTATTCAGCCTAGAAATGACTTATTTCTATACATTAAAAATAGATTTTCTTCAGTTATATAAGTAACACAGGCAATGCCCAATGTGATAGAAAAACAAAAAGAGAAGTTATATGATATTTATCATAATAAATTAATGTTATGCTTCTCTTTTCATAGAACAGTTTCAAAAACTTGGAATACATAAAATGTAGCTTTTTCAATGTAAATTTTTAAAAAGTTAATGGATATGTAATCTTATGAAAAAAAACCTATGTATGCATTAAAAAATATTTTTGCAGAATAAAAATCATTTGGGGAGATACTGTGGCACAGTGAGCCGAGCCTCTGACTGTGATGCCAGATGTAACTCAAGTCCACATGTGATTTTTTTTCTTTTGTTTTGTTTTATGTACATTTCTAAGACAGCCCAGAGGTAATTTTTTCCAATTAAGGCACCTGAGTTTTGACTGCAGTCTGGTGCCTGAGGTCAAGTGCAGAATCTTCACTTGTGCTCAGAAGTTTTAACCTTTGGAGCACTCCTGAGTTTGGATTTTTATAATTATGTTCAGTCTCTACTTATTCCCATACTCACGTGTGCAGGTTATAACTATTTTTGCCACCCCGTATTTTCCTGTATTTCTTATTTCATTACTTCTACTAAAAATATAGATTCAAAGTGTTACGTTTTTCTGTATACTTTTACTAATATTCTAGATTCAAAGTGTCATTTTACATTTCATCACAGATCACACACTGTGACCTGCATTTGCATTTTTCTAGGCTTTTACTACTCCAATATTTGAAAAAATATTATTCTGATGCTTCCGTGTCTCTTGCTTTAAATGATACGTTTGTTTAGAGGACAAAATTAAAGACATGGAGAGAAAGGCAGAGAGAGACATGCTGGGGTCCATGCAGTGGGTGCGAAAGAGAACTATTCCACTTCAGGCAAAGCCGCAAGGCATTTCCCACTGCATGGCAAGGCCCAGCGGATGTCTCTGCAACCACCTGAAAATCAGTTCCACCTCCCTTTGCCTGGACACCAGACCACCCCACTGAGAATTCTGTAATCTGTTTAGACATTGTCTGCCACTGTGGAGTTGGTCTTTACTATCAATGTGAGCTTGGAAGTTGATGTTGCTGATAACATCTTGGCAAAAAGGCCTTTCACTATTCATGCTGTCTGGGGTGCCCCCATTGACCTTATGCTAATCAATGGACCTATTTTAGGGCTTCTTCCATTCTTTCCTTGATCTTTAGGTTCCCCCCTTTTTTATGATGCATTTCTTCCCTTAACTGATTCAAGATTAAATTGTAGAATGAGGATTGTAATAGGAATGTGTTACTGATTGATATGTGCTCTCTATTGAGAACTTCTATTGAGAGCTTTAAGGAGAAACAAATGGCTGAATTATCCCTGGAAACACCCACTTGACCATGACTAAAAAGTCTGTGTCAGCCTTTGTGACTGCTTCTGTATACATAAATGGGACAGCTTTCTTGCATTGTCCATTATGATCCTGAAATTGTAGTGGTCCATTTCTTTCCTTTTTAGGCCTATTCCACATACACTCCTCAAGTTCCGAACTCGGCTGGAGCTGGACTCCAGCAGAGACATGAATGTAAGAGAATTCTCCTACCCATTGTTTCACTCCCCACTCACAACAACTAGAGCTGTCTGAGCCAATGCCAGGAAATTGATTTGGGTCTTTCACATGGGTTCAGGGGCCCAAACTTCTAGGCCATGCCCTATTGCTTTCCAGGGTACATCAGCAGGGGACTGGATTGGAGTTGGAGCAGCCAGGACCCAAACTGGTGCCCAAATGGGATACTGACACTGGGAAATGTAGCTACTGTGGCAAAATATTTGTGCTTGACAAGTGTGTGTATGTATTTGTATATCTGTATGTATATAAATGCGTACTCTCACACAAAAATATTCTCTCCAAAGGGACTGTTAATCACTCATGTACTCAAGGATATACCTCAGTATACAACTTTTGTTATAATCCCATGAGTGGGTCTTACCCTCTTTTTAGAATTTGTCAATTTGGTGATTATAAAATGGCATCTTAGGTTATATTTCCGCAACTACTATTGAAACAGAAAAAGAGCCTCATGCACTTACTGGCTGTTGGGTTTTTAGATTTTGACCCTTTTCACATATCCTGCATCTGACAATGATCTCTACTTAGAAATTCTGTCCTAACCTTACTGTTATTTCAAAATCTAAGTAGGAAGACATCTGTACATTGGACATGAACAATACAGAGATCAGGAATGGTGTTCTAAGAGAAGTTAGCAAGGTTACCTAGGGGCAGTAAGTAGAGAAATGAAGCATGCCCCCTGTGACCTTCCACTTTGGTTTGTGCTTTACCTATACTCATTTACCATTTTGTTATATCTCATCTAGATGATACGAGTCTCCCCACTTTTGCTCAAAGTTGTTCAGAAGCCTCTGTAGTTCATTTAGCTGCTGATTACTGCTGGACCATTGGGTGCCAACGTCATGTTCTGCCACCACTGCACATGGCTTTACAGAATACCTGCAAGGTTTTGGGCTCCTGTTAGCATACACCGCACACAAGCTCCAGCAGCTTGTCAAGCTCCCTGTACTAGGTTTCAGAGAATGGGTACCAGCACCATATGGATGCTAACAACCAATGCGTAAGAGATAATGTAGTATGTCACAGGACTGGAGGGATAGAGTAAAGAATATATGTGACTATTGCCATCAGGTTGCCAAGATTTTAGACGGTTCATTACTGGAATGGGTCTTTCTCAGAAAGAATGGCCTACATTCAAGAATCTTCTAATAACACTGCTGGTATGGAAAAAAAGGTACCCTACTCCGCTGCTGGTGGGATTGTAGATCTGTGAAGCCACTATGGAAGTCAGTATGGAGAGTGCTCAGGCAACTGAAAATTCATCTACCATATGACCCAGCAATCCCACTCCTGGAAATGTATCCAAAAGGAGTGATACCTACATATGAGAAGCAGCATACATCCTTATATTCAAAGCCACATAATCCACAATAGTAAAGACATGGAAAAAACCTAGATGCCCATCAAAAGAGGATCTAATTAAGGAACTTTGATACATTTACTTTCAGGAACATTTCTCAGCCATTGAAAAGAATGAAATTCTGCAATTTGCAACAAAGTGGTCCCAACTGGAGACCATTATGCTCAGTGAACTAAGCCAATCCCCAAATGACAAACATCATGTACTCTCTGACATGACACCTTTCATGAAAAATAGAAAACAAAAAGATATATAGGTAAACAAGTATCTACTTGTAATATCATGAACGAATGGTATAATGGAGACTAGAGTACTGGGAAACAAAGGACTGCAGTATGCATCTCTACTCCCAAATAAAGATCTCCAATGAAACCGTTAAATATACCTTGACAACAAGATACTAGACTCTTGACCATTGTTTATACCTACAATATTATGACACATAAAAGAGGAGAAACCTGGAGTTGTGACCACAGCTGAAGGAGTATGTTATGTAAAATTCAGGGGACAATCGGAAGGGGAGAAAAAGGAGGGAGGAAAGGGAGGGAACGGTAGGAGGCTCTATACTTACAAAATTGGATAATGGAAAGTAAGAAAAAGAAGCAATAGCATAGGTGTGTTGTTTTAAATTTTTAGCTTTGGACCCAGCGTGATGGCTCAGTGGCTAAAATCTTTGCCTTGCATGCACTGGGATCCCATATGAATACCAGTTCATGTCCCAGCTGCGCCACTTTCCATCCAGCTCCCTGCTTGTGGCCAGGGAAAGCATTAGGAGATGACTCAAAAACCTTGGAACCCTGCACCCATCTGGGAAACCCAGAAGAAACTCCTGGCTTCGAATCAAGTTAGCTCTGGCCATCATGGCCATTTGGGGAGTGAACCAGCAGATAAAAGATCTTTCTTTCTGTATCTCCTCCTCTCTGTAAATCTGTCTCACCAATAAAATTAAATATATCTTTAAAATTGTATTTTTAATGTCCATCCCATGTTAGTCTTGCATATGTCATACTTCCATCTTACGCTACTTTGATCACTCACTCAAATCTCACAATAGTCACACCAACTATAATAACAATAATTACTATAATTATAATAGCAAGGCTAACCTCAATTTTATTCATATCGGATTTTATTAGAAGTAATTGTTATTCCAGCAGTGCTTCTATGTGCAAAGGCCATTTTCCATGTGCTTTTACAAGCATTATTTCATTGAAATGTAAATACAGTCCATACATTAATTATACCAAATACAAGGTAAATGAAGACACATGTGATATATTTAAATTAGCATGTATACTGTCATTCTGAGGTATAAGCCTCCTCTTCTGGGTTTTCTATCTTCCATTGTGGGTCACTGATTAGTGATCTCATTAATTGCTTGTTTCATTTAACAAACAGAGAGGTAGTGACAACTGAAGCAACTTGCTCTAAGTAGGTTATCTCGGGAAACCTCACGTCCAGCTACTCATTCTGCACATTTATAGGAAGGCTAAGAATGGAAACATGTTTGGCTGCAGCTATAAGCACTTGCATTAGGCAATTATTCCTGTTTGCTCCAAAGTGCATCAAGCTACACCGAGCCTTGCTGCAACTGGAGGTCTAAGTCCAGTAAGTCATATCCAGGTAATGGATTCAGATTCACTGTGCCCTACTTGATTGGCTTTCCATGCAGGATACAAGGTCCAGGAAAAGCTGACTTTCTGGAGTTTTGACTTTTTTTCTTCCTCCTGACCTGTGGCACATTCTGAAGAGAGCATGCACAATTTGCAAAGAACTGCTTTTTTTCCACAGCTCATCTATTTCTCCACTACAATGCAGTTATAGGTCTATACACTCTGCTCCCAGGCATTAGGAAGGAGAATTAGGGTCGTTAGTGGAACAGTGAGTAGCATAATACCTTTGTTAGTGCCTGTCTTCACTGGAGAAGACCCAGTACAGCATTCTGGGGCTTTTCATTTAGCCAAGAGTGACTGTCTAGGCATTGTTTTTTCCCACAGGTGGAATACTGATCATGGGAACTAGAAGGAAACTAGTGGCTTGCTTTCCAGCATTTGCGAATTGACTTCACATTTTTCTGGAATCACAAAGTCATAAATACACTGTAAAATGCTGCTAACTTTCAGAAGCAAATGCTTAGCTTCTCCCTCAATGTGGCGGCTCCATTTCACTGGCTTTTATGTTGTACCCTTCACTGGTTACTGAAGATGTTCCTTTCAAATGTCTTTATATTGAGCCCGCCCCCTTGTTCCCCAGCTGCGAGTCCACAGTGTGTCTCAGCTCTTGGCTAGAGTTGTGAGCATTCAAGCTCTGTCCCTCCGCACATGACAGAAGCATGTGTGAACTAAATCCTTACTCCCACTTGCTATCTAGAAATTCCCTTAGGGTCATAGGTATATTCAAGACCAGTAATCGTCGGATAATGTCAAGACACAAAAAGAAACTGGCTCCAGACTTTCAGTGACACACATGTGATCGGTCACCCAGACTGTTCAATAGCTCTGTAACCACATTTTTTTTTCCGTACACTTGAAAAGGCAAAACTGTTCTGCCAAATTGTGGTAACGGTTAAATGTGACACTTCTAGGTCGTAAGGATGCCTGAAGTGACTTACAGAGACTATTTTATAAATGGTAACATTGTGCCATTGTCATTGTTTTTATTCTTAGTAATTATTTAATACATTCATATGTACATATTTTATTAGGTTCCCAATGTAATTGATTTTCGAATTATTGTCAATTGATTCTAAGCACTTGTGGAAGTATCTGTAATGTAAAATGAAATTTCCAGCCAAGTTATCCTAAGAGGTTTAAGTAACAGAAATAAGTGTGTGTGTGTGTGTGAGAGAGAGAGAGAGAGAGAGAGAGAGAGAAACATTGAGTAGACAGCATAGAGACTTTGAATTCCTGTTTATTCTCAGTCTAAAATACCCATTCCCTTCATACCAAATCCATCTCCTTTCCTTAAATATCCCTTTGATGTTTTCAAGGGAATCTTTGCTTCCATCTTTAGCTGAGAATTTGCTACAAAGCTATTAAACACACTGAATTTTAGAAGCAAACAGAAGTTAATTCTCTTTTTGCAGGGCCTCTTGGAAAGGTTGCTCCTCCTGAGCCCACTAAATGTGCACCCTTGTGCTCACCATGCAGTGGCTTTACCCCTCCCTCCGTGGCTTTACCCCTCCCTCCGTGGCTCTACCCCTCCCTCCGTGGCCGTGCAGGCAGCCACTGCTCTCCACTTCACATTCTCCTCAAGACCTCCACAAGTTTCACAGGAAGGGAAATTGGTCCCTTTTTGGATTTTTGCACTTATTTTCCACTTTTGGTATTATTCTCTCTCAATAGAGAATCATTTCCTGTCTCAAGCGGATCTTCAGTGGTCCTCACTGACCACTGAATCCTTTCCCTCTTTGTTGTAATTATGCTGCAGAATAAACAGGGTGAAATTTATTGTGTTAAACCCACAGCCGGAAAGATTTAATGTAGCATCCCGAAGAACATGGGTTACTCCCCAAAAATTATGTCTTTGAAGAATCTGACTCATGAACTACATGATCCATATAAGCAGAACCATTTCCTAAGAGAAATTATCATACCACAGTTTTATTTTTCCCTGAGACACCAAGCATGAGAAATAATGTAATTTAATACAATATAATGCAAAGAATAGACCATTACTCACATGAAGCAGCACACTGCTTAGCAGCTGACATGAATTACTAGGGAACGTCCTGCAATAGCAATCTACATGAGCAATAACTAAGGAATATAGCTCTTGCTCTCTCTCTCTCTCACCAGATGGCCAATCTAGACAATTTCAGCTACGTAGGAGAACTCAGAACCTTAGAAAATCATTTAAAACAACCCTTCACCAGTACTTCTCAGACTTCAGTCTGCGTAAGAATTGCTGAAAGGGCTTGTTACAAATCCAGTTCCTCACCCCTAGTCCCAGAGATCCTTGGCAAGTGGAGATTCAGATAGAGGCCAAGAAAATGCGTGCTGGTTGTGTACCCCTGAACTCCTAATACAATTGCTCCTTAGCCCACACTTCAGGCAATGTGACTTCTACACTGAAGTTCTAAAAAATATTCAGACATATAAATTCAGACATATAAATCAGTGTGTATGGGGTCAAATACTCAAATAGAAGCAGAACCAGGACAAGACTAGTAACAGTGCTGACACATTAATCAAGTCATCTCCATTCCATGAGTGTAGTACCACTTACCTTTTATGTTCTTGTTACCCAGCTTCAGGGTGCAGATGTCTGTAACATATTTGTTGAGCATCTGCTGTGGGTAAGACGCAAATAATAGAATCTTTAAAAGCTGACTTTTTGTTGTTATTGTTCCTTATCAAGCTTATGGTATAGCAAATGAACTCTCTAGAGTAATAAGAAATAATGTAAAGGAATTTTTGAAATACCTGATTTGCTTAAAGCAAGAGGTCTCATGGATCTGTCTAAAATTCTGTGAGAGTAAGAATCAGAGGGAGTAATTCAAATGATCATTTATTTACTTTATATTTTTATTTCACAAATGTTCTTGGAGTATTTATGATGGGCCAAGGAGTATGCCAGGCACTGTAGATCCAACAGAAAAAAAAATTAAGGTCATTGACTTCTTGGGTGGTAATTTCTACTTTGATGAGAAACATAATTATTAATCAAACCATCTACCTCAGCAGTGTAATTCCATACTCCCAAATGCTGCAAGGGGGATTGTGAAGAGGCAATCAAAGAGATCCCTGCTAAAGGGAACAGAAGGTACAAAGACCCAGAGATGGCAGGAGCTTGTCCCGTTGGTGCAAAGAAGGAAGACAATTTGACATTTGGTGGAAGCATATGAGTTGAAAGTAGAGTGGAATGATGTGATGGCCCAGATAGAGTTAGCAGCTAGAGTCGATGGAATCTTGCAGTCTAAAGTAACGAATCTGAATTCTACACTGTATGCAAGAATAGGGAGAACAGATTATTTAATTTTAAAAGTTTTTCATTTTAATCTATTTGAAAGGCAGAGGCAGTGATTGACACAGATACATCTCCCATCCTCTGACTCATCCCCTAAATATCGTCACAGCCAAGGATAGGCCAGCTCAGATCAACCGAGCAGCTTGAAACTCATTCTGCAGCTCTCTGAAGTGTGGCAGGGATCCAAAAGTCATGACTGCATCATCACCCCCTCTCCCCACCATAGTACACATTAACAGAAAGCTGGAATTGGGGACCATTGTGACTCAAGTTTGGCCCTCCAGTATGCAATGCAGCTCTCCCAAGCAGTGTAGGCATCACTGTGCCAAAGTTTGCATTTTATCCTCCAGTTTGCATTTTTAAAGCTCACTTGACAATGTGTGAAGGATGGATTGAAGCAATAAGAAAATCAATTTAAGAGACTACAAGTATGGCTAGAGATACTTGTATTTAATATTCCACAAGGAAGCAATGTTGTAATATAGAAGCAAGGAAAAGATATACGGGTGCCCATTGGGGACATCTGTTTTTTTCTGGTAGATCTGACTGTGCGCTTGTCTTTTGGCCTCAGAAATGAACACAGAATGCTCAACCCAGCCTGGAAGGTGAGGCATACTAGTGCTCTGTGCACATTATGATGTAAGGGGCCTTGCCTTCTCTTCCCCAATCACCCTTTCAAGATCCTAGACCATTCTGATGTGCTCATTTTACTTCCTCTTGCTTCAGTTCTCAACCCTAACTCTCTTGAGCTAAATGTCAAACCTTTCACAGATGTTCTTCATGCAGTAAATAGTTCTCAGACAGAAACAATCTTCTGTTCCTTGGAAACATATTTCAATTCACTCAGTTCCACCCTGCATGACTGCTGCTCATTTATGTAGTTTTCAAGAAAGAATGAAGTCTAACTCACCATTACCCGGTATGCTCTGCACAAGGCCTCAGAATGAGGCAGGAAGACTTGTAGACTCTGACCAGACACACTCCAGAGACTCTTTGCTTCTGTTTACCTGCACACTGTACACACATGCCTTACCAGTTGGTATTTCTGAAGGAAGATTGGGCTGGGTTATGGCCCATGACTTCATTCTTGCTATGCTGTACTTTGGTAAGCTCTTTTGCCTCTGAGTTTTCCAGCAAGTGCCTTCTTCTTGGTCAAGTCTTAGCCTAGAGTCTACTACCTTATAAAACATTAGCATACATTCTTTCCCTTACTTCCCTTCAAAGACAACTAGAGATTCACTTCTACACTGTATTAACTCAAATATACCAACACATTTACAAAATGTAAATAAACTGTAGGCCATAGATGATTGCTAGTAAAAGATAAAAGCTGACAATGATAGAGACAGCAACAATAGACCATAAATGACAAATATGTAGAGAATGGAAATCTGTTAAGATGCACTTAATACACAGATCTAATAATTGTGAAAAGTCTCATTAGACTTTTCTCATTAGAAAGGAAATTTGGAAGCCATGGAGACAAACAGAAGGAAAAAACAGCACTAAAACTATAATTAATTTCTCCAGGGAAAAAAAGAAATGATACTATAAAAAGCAATAATCAGAGAATTTCAAAAAGAGCTGTTCAAAATTAAAAACATGTGACAGCAGGATCACATATACAGATACCAGAAGAAGCCATTGAGAGGATGTCAAAGACGTCTCTCTCAAAATAAAAGAAAATGGCAAATAAAATATTTTTAGAGAGGAAAATTCAATTTCAGAAGTTTAAATTCTGGAGAGTAAAGGCATGGGAAACCTGATAATTAGAACAGTATCAAAGAAATAATATGCAAAGTTTTCTAGGAATCTATTTCTCCAAAAGGAAGGTACCAATAGAAGTTTCAGGTTAGTGATTTAAAAACACAAAGGTAGTTGTATCCAATTCCAGAATTCAGAGTTTGAGAGATGATCTGGAGAAATCATAGAATGAAAGACATATTCTGTACATCATTTACAACAACCAAAAATAAGTACCCTTTTAGATTTCTCAGCAGGCTTAAATTAAGCTGGGAGGACATACCTACAAATTCCTAGGAAAATAACCTACAGCCCAATAATCACACCCACTAAAAATATGCTTGGTATTTAAAAGTAGAATAAGAGGGTTAATAATAACGGTGACTACAAAGAAAGTTTAAAGTGTGTCATCATGAAAAAAAGAAAAATAGGAAAAGGAGGAGAAGGGATGACGGGTGAGGAGGAGGAAGGACACAATAGCATTTACTATGCTCCTACAAGTGCACACATAAAATTTTAAATGTTATTGCAAAAGCTAAAGGAAAGAGTGTGTTGAAGGAAGGATAAAAAGAAAAATATGATTAACTTTCTTAGACTTGTGTCAGTAAAACACATGAAATCCATTATCTTTATAAGAAGTTGTTCTTTTTTTTAATTCACTGCCAAAAAAATAATAATGAAATGTTCCTGTGGAGCAAGTATACTTCAACAGGAGGGGACACAATCCAGGTGAGGAAAAAAGAGAAATATTTGTCTAGAAAGATTATAGAGAGAAGCCCTGGAATGAAAACTATGCAGCTGACCTAGGAATTGAATGTTTTGTATGGGGCTGGAGAGGGGGAAGCACAAAGAAAATGGAGTTTTTAATCAGAGTGAGAAGAGGTTTCCAGCTCTGAGAAAGGGATTACAGGGAATAACAATAGCAAGTACATGGAAAACAACAATTTAAAAAGTACACCAGCTCTAGGAACTAGGAAAGAGAGGAAATGTGATCATAATTTATTTTTTAAAAGATTTACTTATTTTTATTGCAAAGTCAGATATACATAGAGGAGGAGAGACAGAGAAGATCTTCCATCCGATGATTCATTCCCCAAGTGAGCCGCAATGGGCCGGTGCTGCGCCAATCCGAAGCCGGGAACCTGGAACCTCTTCCGGGTCTCCCACGCGGGTGCAGGGTCCCAATGGGCCGTCCTCAACTGCTTTCCCAGGCCACAAGCAGGGAGCTGGATGGGAAGCAGGGCTGCCGGGATTAGAACTGGTGACCATATGGGATCCAGCACGTTCAAGGCGAGGACTTCACCTGCTAGGCTATCACACCAGGCCGATTACTTCTTTATTATCACTATTATCATCATCATCATCTTATGACACAGTTGCATAGGACCTGGGATTTTTCTTCACCCTGCCCACTGAGTTCCCCTATATTATTACTATAGTATTGTTGTTCATACACAGTCATATGTTCATCATTACAGGCATGGACAATGGTAGAGAGTACAACAGCCTATTGTTAAGATACAGTTAACAGTTTCACTGGGAGTCCATCTTTGATCTGGAAGTAGATATGTATACTGCATTGTATCCTCACATCTGGATATGATAGCCTCTATTATACAGTTACTATACATCCCCTTAAATGGAAAGCCACGATACAAAATCAACAAAGGAAAGAAAAATAGAAATTAAAAACACCATGAAGTTAGACAACATGCTACTGAATGACTAATGTGTCACTGAAGAAATTAAAAAGCAAATCAAGAACCTTCTTATAAAAGTGATGTCACAGGCCCGGCGGCATGGCTTAGCAGCTAAAGTCCTCGCCTTGAACGCCCTGGGATCCCAGATGGGCACCGGTTCTAATCCCGGCAGCTCCACTTCCCATCCAGCTCCCTGCTTGTGGCCTGGGAAAGCAGTTGAGGATGGTGCAAAGCCTTGGGACCCTGCACCTGCGTGGGAGACCCGAAAGAGGTTCCTGGTTCCCGGCTTCAGATCGGCGCAGCACTGGCCGTTGCGGCTCACTTGGGGAGTGAATCATCGGACGGAAAATCTTCCTGTCTCTCCTCCTCTCTGTATATCTGACTGCAATAAAATAAATAAATATTAAAAAAAGTGATGTTACTGTATGATCTATGACTCGGTGAAGGATCTAATCAGAAGAAAATGTTTTGAAGAGATGAAACTAAAAAAAAAAAACATGAGGCTCCATGAGATACAGTTTCCACTGATCTTTGTTGGTTAGATATGTCTCCTGTAGGCAACAAATAGATTTGTGACTCTTGTAGAGACGTAATCAAAGCTGTGTTTTAGACAATCTTGGATCTTTACATTGGGGAGAACAAGACAGTTTTGGAAAGCGTCACAATGCTTTCACCAAGAGCTAGTGGGAGAGAAAATTGTGGAGGTAGCAGGCCAGATGCAGAAAAACATTCACATTTGGATGTCAGTTGTGATGTTTTCTGTGATCCATTCGATTTCAGTTTGCTGGTACAAAATACTAGAATAAATCACAGTTTGAGCAATCATGTGTACAGAATTGCCACTGATTGAGACAGAAAACACTTTATCATCTTAACCCAAAGGGTTGGCTATCACCTAATATTTGGTCCATTGTGTGTTGCTTTGTCAGACCCATTAGCTAGAAACTGGATTAGAAGCCAAGCAGCCAGGCCTCCAGCTGGCATTGTAGTACAAACTGGTAGTGTTTTAACTGGTGGCTTAACTCACAGTGCAACAAAATCATCCCCAGAATTTTGGTTTTAAATCTAATAAGGGAACACACACAAAAAGTCTATTCCTACTTCTATTCAGACAGATCTTGACTGAATGGAGTCATTTTGAGGTCAACATTTTTTGCCAGGAAAAAAAACTGTTCTTTCAGTTTGGTTGCTCTGTTAGGACTCCAACAAGTATTCTATGTGCATCCCATTTTAATTGGGTCCTTTCTGGGCTGGCTGCATGTGTTACTCTACATCAGAGCCCCAGGAAACAAACCTGCTCAGGTGGCTCCAACCAGAGCAAATACAAAGCTCTCTCTTCTAAGCAATGAAACTATATAGTTTCATTTTATATATATGTGTGTACATATATACATGAATATATACACATATGTACATACATGTATACACATATATACATATATATATATAGAGAGAGACTACTTTTAGATCCTTATTCAGTAATAACATTCTGTAACCACCAAATGCAGACATCAATGTGCATAGTAGAAAGGATAGGACTGAAGAGTCCATTGATTAACTTGAATCAATTGAGTAGAATTCAAAGACTCAATGACGTAGTGTGCAAGCTGCATTACATGTGTAATAGTTGGTATTGGCAGGCAGAACTGGGTATTTTGATCATTTTTGGTTCTGCCAATGTAACAGACTTTTGTAAAGAAAAAGGTGATGAAACTAGTTCATAGGCTTAGAGAGAAGTAATATGGGTGAAATGTAATATTTTTTTTGAACCGAACTAGCTATAATCTTCAGTCAAGAGAACAATGGGAGAAAATGACATCTAAGTAAGTAAATATGTGTTGGGACTGGCACAGCCCTCTACCTGTGACACTGATACCCCATATGAGTGCCTGTTCGAGTCCCATCTTCTCCACTTCCTACCTAGCACCCTGCTAATGACCTGGGATAATAGCTCCTGCACCCATGTGGGAGACCTAGAAGCAGGTCCAGGTTCTAAGCTTCAGACCTAACCACCTCAGGCCATTATCGCCATTTGCAGAGTGAACCAGCCTATGCAAGATCTCTGTCTGCAAATCTTTCAACTAAAATAAATCGATCTTAAGAAATAAGTAAAAAAACAAGTGTGCTTTGAAACTTAGGGGTAAGTATCTTCTACCCTATCCTTCTTGAAGTAGAAAAAGAAAAACTGTTTGCTTATAGACAAATTTGTGCATCTGAACCAAGCCAGAAATCCTAATTGAGCTGCAAGATGACCTGCATTTTTCTACCATGAGCGAGTGGCTTTTTACTCATTGAATGCTTTTCACCTTCTCCAATGAACTTGCCTGGACCAAGATAAGGACATTATTAACATTTTCTTTCTAGATTCCATGTAAGTTTTTTTTTCTTACTATCTCTGTTTCCATCCCAAAGGACTTGTGTGACAAATAACCTTCCAGGAACTTCCAAAAGGGTCATGAGAGAATGCAATAGAAAAATATCTTCCTTACATCAGGCTGAATGAATGAGAGCATTTTAACAAGGAGAAATGAAGGAATGTTCTGGTCATGGGAAGAATTCTCATATGAAAGTCTTTCTCAATAGAGATACATTCAGTATACGTGATATTCATTTCATTACAAAAAAGGCAGAACATAAACATCAATGAAAACATCAAAGTTTTTACTCATTTTATTCTGTCCCAATTTCTTAAAATGTAAGATGCACGCTCCAATCATTTTGTTTTTGAAAGTTGCTAATAATTTAATGAACTACAAATATAATGTACTTGTTGAGTTTTAACACACACACACATGTACACATCCACACATCCTAAATGTTTTTCAGTATAGCTTTCAGAATACACATTATAAATAAGTTAGGCACATTAGCTATAGAAACATTTTCTTAGCATTTCTCATGCTTCCTCTATATATACTCTCAGAACTACTCAAGCTTATCTCTAAGAAAACTCATTTTAATTCCTACAACTTGACATATTTGTCCCCAACTTTAAAAAATATAGTTCCTTTTCAATAGAGTAATGAGCAAGCCTGAATATTGAGTTGTCTGTGAAACAGTTCTTACAAAGAAGAAAGTGTTTTTCCACCTAATTTTTCTGGTTAAATTTCTCTTTTCTCTGCCTCACAGGCTGGTGTTCATTACAAATTTGCTGAAATTCCATTTGGAATAGGAGAGTGTGCTCTCATTTCCAGTGTCCCTGGGACCACAAAGAGGAACACGGGCTTTATAGTATATCTGGGAATATAAAATTTTCCTGTAATTCTGTACATAATCATTTAAGTCTAGCTTTTCCTTCAAAACTAGCATATATGTGTATATATACACATATGTACACATATACACATACATACACATACACAATATACATATATGTATATTCTATATTTCTCGTTTTAAATTTTGTTGTGAAGATTCTAGCACTTGTCCTGGGGGGAACAAAACTGGAAAAGCTACTAAGTGAAGTACAGGAAAAGATGGTATGTTCACTTGCAGGTATATGGACCTAGTCTTGAAAAAATTCATTTAGGACATTACGTCATGGAGGCTTATAGTGACTTTTTTAACCCTTATAAAAAAAATCTCTGCAACTGTCACAATAAGCTTTAGTAATACATACATCCCTAACAGAAGACATAGTGTATTTTCTCTGGATTGGATAGTTAAGTAACAATTTTGAGATTTTTAGAATGTAGATGAGGGCCCAGTACGATAGCCTCTGGCTAAATCCTTGCCTTGCAATCACTAGGATCTCATAAGGGCACCAGTTTGCATCCTAGTTGCTCCACTTCCCATCCAGCTCCCTAACTGTGGCCTGGGAAAACAGTGGATGATGGCATAAAGCCTTTGGACCCTGCACCCAAATGGGAGACCCAGAAGAAGCTCCTGGGTTTGGATAGGCTCAGCTGTGGCCATTGCAGCCATTTGGAGAGTGGACCAGCAGACGGAAGATCTTTCTCCTCTCTGTATATCTGCCTTTCCAATTTAAAAAAAAATGTAGATGATGTAACAAGCCAACAATTTCTCTTTTGAGATGAGCTGCACTATTGCCTTTGTTTAGAACCTTAGCTGGTTATAAAGCAGGCACACAAATGAAATACGTGGATGCTCAGATCTCAGTTATCTAGCTAAGCTACCTGTCTACCTAAAACACCCACTTGATCTTGATCCCACACTTGCAGAGTAGAGATAATGTATTTGCACCTGCCTCTGATTTCTGTGTCCCCTTAAAATTTGATTTTCTTGTCGCCAAGTCAAATCAGAGAAACATTGCTTCAAAACAACAGCTCTAATGAATTTTGAAATGTGAGACACAGTGCCACTGATACCAGATATAACTTGTGGCATCAGGTGGTCTGACATTTTTGAATAGTTAAGCAGAAAAAGTGTAAAGCCCTTGTTAATTACCAAGCACCAGTAGACTTGGGTACTGCTGCAAACAATCTAAAAACCATCTATTGACCTCAGTGTAATGATGTTAGGTGACTGAACAGGATATAGTTGAGCTCCAGATAGTGGTGGTTCAGTACAACTACTGAAGCCTGTAGCAGAGGAAAAATGATCCCAGATGCCTCCTCAGCAGGAGACTGTTGTCAATCACCTTCATGCAATGTTGGTTTATTCTCTATAGAGTTTCACTAGGAAACCACTCATCCCAGGGCTGCTGAGGCATAATCCATCCAAAGAAAATAATTTTGGCTGTGTTAGTCTATCTGGTATGGTGAGCCATGCTCCTAATCACACAAGACGTCCAAAAGCCCACATACGACTCAACAGAATTTTTCCACCAAGAACAATTTCAAAAATTGTATAACAAAAGTGAAGCAGCATTTAATTCAACATGCATGGCAGTAGGAAAAAGAAACCAAATCTGAGAAGATTCAGTGTACATATTTTAATTTCACTTAAACTTATAATGTCCATTAATCTTTTTATTTTATATTATTTGTAAGAAATGATAAAACATATTTATTATTTCTTATAACAAATATAACTGAGTATGCAAACCATTTTTTATCAAACCTCAGGTAGCACTGGTTTGTACTGTACTCTTCAAGTACACTTTTACTACTCTTTTCTTAAGGCTTTTAATCATTTGTGGAAACACAAATATCTCTCACTCTTCCCTTGCCCTCTGCCTCAGTTATTTTTTTAATGGGAGAAGAAAGAAAACTCTGATAGAGAAAATCGAGTCATAAATCTATGTGGATTCTAAGTCACAAATACTAAGCTCCACAGATCTCTAATTAGAAATTATCAGTTAAGCTATGAAGACGTGAGGGCCCCAATGAAAAAGGAAAATGATTCTCACACATCCAGGTTGAACTGAAGTACACCTGAAATGTTGAGGTGGTAAAGCACACATCTTTGACCTTTCAAGAACACATACAGTGTTACAGTTTTTTAGCTCAAGTGTAACTGTGAAACATGGTTCTCAATGGCATGGTCATAGAATGTGACTTCTTACACTACAATATTAATTGAACTGGACCTTACCACTAGAACCACATATTGAATGAAGCAAATACTCTGAGCTTTGTCAAGATCAGTAAAACAGCCTTGAGTTTTAGTGTCATCAACCTAAGAATGCTCCCAAACTAGACCAATTTACTCTTGGGGTGGGGCAAGGGAGAGAGCCATGCATTCAGGGTTTTTTTTTTTTTTTTGAGAATGCATAGCAAGGCAGTATTCCCTAAGACCCTCCCCTTCTTCAAAAGGAACCTGGGAAGAGAAAAGATTCCGAGGCTGCTAGGAGACTGAGTGGCACTAGGGCTCTCAGCAGCTAAGAGCATCTTTTTTCCCTGTAGCAGTACCTCCTGCACTTTCAACTACTCAGCTTCCCTATCGAAGGTCATCTGTGACAAATCTGGCATCTTAGAGGAACTCTAAATCACATCCATACCATCATGTCTATCAAAAAGGCCATATAAATCCTCATGCCCCACCATCTGTCCCTTGAATCTATTGGGGTTGCCCACAGTATCCTCCCATCCGTTGGTACTGCCACGGTAGTGGTAAGGCTGTCTGAGCTAAAGAGGAAGCTCACTGGAGTGACCTGCTGTGGATTCACCCACAGAATGTTGATAATAAACCTCGCTATCATATGGAGAAAGCTGCCAAATGTAATGACATCTGGAGGCTGGTGAAGCAAGCACTAGAGGACCTGAAAGACATCCTGGGCGACAGTGAGGACTAGCTTGTCTCCTGCAACTAACTTTAAGAGTTTCATCAATGTTCCTTCTTTTGCAAATCATGAATCCCAAATTATTTCCAAATGATTTCAAAGCATACAATTAATGTGTTGGGCCTGGAATTCTATGTGTTTTATTCCAAAGCTTGTTAATACACCATCAGGAGAAAGAGATTTTGATTGTGTTCCCTCAAAAAGTAATGAGACATAGGCAAAGAGCTTAGTGGAAAACCCTCCAAATCATAGCAGATTACCAACAAATTATATATGAAAATTGTCATCACCATGATAAATTTTCCTTTTGGATCAGATATTAAATGTGATATATTTCAGAATATAAATCAAAGCAATAGGTCATTCAAAAAAAGATTGAAATAACTTTAAAGTCAAATTGATACTATCAGAAAGGGTCTCAAGGGTGCTTACAGTTTAGATGTATGTTCTCATTCATGAAATACCTAATAAGTTAACTAAGGATTTGGCAAAGCAAGAAAGATATCAGATCTTCATATTCATCTACTATTGTAGCACTCAATTCTGGCTAATCACTAGAACAGAGAGTGTTTAGGGTGTCTTAGGTAAGGGATGGTAACAATTTTCCAGAAGGGACTAGCACTGTGGAGTCATCATTAAAGCTGTTGCCTAAGGTGCAGGCATCCCTTATGGGCACTGGATTGAGTCCCAGCTGCCCTACATCTGATCCAGCCTGGGAAAGCAGTGGAGGATGGCCCAAGTGCTTCAGCCTCTGCACCCACATGGGAGACCTGGAAGATGTTCCTGGTGCCCAACTTAAGACCAACGCATCCATTTATGCCATAGTAGGAGTCAGCCAGAGGAAGGAAGGTCTCCCTCTCTCCCTCCCTCCTTCCCTCTCCTCCCCACACCCATGTGACTATGGCTTTCAAAGAAAGAAATCTTTAAAAAATTTTTTCCTCTAAAGGACCAACCATACAGAATATGATTTAGATTCTGTGAGCCATACTGTCTCTATTGTAGCTGCTTGGAGTTGTGTCACTGATAATATATAAATCAAGATGGATGAATTCCAATAAAAACTCACTTCAACATAGTACACCAGATTTGGCCAGAGATGATAGATTTCTGACTTCTGTCTTAGTCTGTATTTTTTGCCTGGGGTGAGAGGGGAGATTTGCTTGGATCAATGGCATTTTTGGATGGGCAGGGAAGAAGACACATTGACCAGAGTCCTGTTGTGTTGCCCAAGTTAATAGAAAGATGCATCTCTTTGGAGACACAGAAGGAAACCACATAGGTCTTGTGTGGGCTGGAAGAAGGTGCTAACTGCTTTACATTCTGGACTGTCTTTTGTCCATTACCAAGATTGTAGGCTGAAAATCATTTGGGAGACAAATATGAACGTTCCATCTCATTATGACATTCTGTGGTTGATTTAGCTTACCTTTGACACTGCTTGTAAGGTAGAGCCATGTAGCACTCTTATTTTGAAATGTCATTATCCACTGTGGCCATTTTCAGGCAATCACAAGAGTTTTCAAAGAGAAATCCAGTTGGTTTTTAACATGTTATTGTATTTCTCTCTGAGATTGGTTCCATTTGTCTAAATTATCAAAGTCACAATATCTAATAAAATTGTCTCACGTGCACATGTGAGCTTGTTACATTTCATATTTGACCTATTTTGGATTTCATCCATCTCTGTTTGGCTGCCATAACAGAGTATCACAGTGCTGGCATTATGGCATAATGGGTTAAAGTGCTGCCTGCAATGCAGGTGTTCCATATGAGCACCAGTTTCAGTATCAGCTACTCCACCTCTGATCCAGTTTCCTGTTAATGTGCCTGGGAAAGCATTTAGAACGACTCAGGTCCTTGGGTCCCTGCAACCACATGGGAGACCCAGATAAACCTCCTCATTCCTGGTTCTGCCTGCCTCAGCCTTGGCTATTGCAACCAATTGGAGAGAGAACCAGCAGATGAAATACTCTGTGTCTCGCTCTCTCACACACACACTCCATTATGAAAGACTAGATGACCTCAACAAGAGAAAAAAATAGCTTCATCAGTTTCAAGCATGATTTGGGTTCTTGTCATAGCTGTCTTTCTGGTTTGTATAAGGTCATATTCTTGCTATGTGCTAACTGGTATTGAGAAGAGTGATATTTGCTTCACTGCCAAGATGTTTTTAGCAATAGCAAACAAAAGTCATCTTTTGTTTATATATGCCTAGCTTGCACCATATAAATAAATTTTGTCATCTTTATTGAACTTCATCCTCCTAGTCAGACATTTTTATGATAAACTGGTTTCAGGTAGCATTGCTTGGAAGACTAAAATGCAAATTAGATGTTGGAAATTCTACTGTGCTTAGAATAGATATGTTAGGAACTGGTGCAATGACTCAATGACTAAATCCTCACCTCGCAAGTACCAGGATCCTGCATGGTTGCCGGTTCACATCTCGCTGCTCCACTTCTCTTCCATCTCCCTACTAATGGCCTGAGAAAGCAGGAGAGGATGGCCCAAAGCTCTGGGAGCCTGCACCAATTTGGGAGACCCAGAAGAAGCTTCTGATTTCGGATTGGCTCAGCTCTTGCCATTGTGGTCATTTGGGGAATAGACAGCAGAAGAGATGGAAAACCTTTGTCTCTCCTTCTCTCCGTAAATATGATCTGTATCTCCAATAAAAATATAGAAACTTCTGTGCCTGGCAGAGTAGCCTAGCAGCTAAAGTACTTGACTTACACATGCCAAGATCCCACATGGGTGCTGGTTCTTATCCTGGCAGCCTCACTTCCCATCCAGCTCCCTGCTTGTGGCCTGGGAATGCAGTCAAGAATGGCCCAAAGCCTCGGGACCCTGCACCCATGTGGGAGAACTGGAAGAAGCTCCTGACTTGGGATATCAGCTCAGCTCTGGCCATTGCAGCCACTCGGGCATTCAATGGACAGAATATCTTCCTCTTTGTTTCTCCTCCTCTCTGTATATTTGACATTCCAATAAAAATAAATACATATTTAATATATATGTATAACTTCTGAGAAGATACTTTAATGGTAGGCATATCTTAAAATTATTAATATCATAATGAATGACTCCCAACTTATATACTTATGGAGGATATTGTGGTATTTGATGTATATATGCAAAGAGGAATGATTATGGATATGTTGTTAGCTAGCTTGATTTAGCATTTAATTTTGTATTGCCTAGTAAATATAACATCTTATAAAGCATTTTTAACTCCAAATGTTCAGATTTGAGTGCTAGTTCCAACAGGTTTTTTCAAGCAAGAAGTATCTCAGAGGTTGCCTTAAACACTGCTGAAAATGGAGCTACTTCTGTAAGACTGGTACAAGGACTGCACGTCTTTATATGAGGGAAACACTGCCTGGGTAGTAATTGAGTCTTGGTTTTCATCAGAGGTGGAAATTGCCCTGCTGATAAGTTTTTGTCCTTGGCAAATGCCTTGCTTCAATTTCTACCACAACATTACTGAGTATCAAAAAGGTATGGGATTTCCAGTATTACGCCAAGAGGAAGCTTTTCTGATCTGATCTGAGATTCGGGACCACTTGGGAAGATAATACTCAGAAATGCTGGAAAGGATTGTTAGAGCAATTATCTTTTGTGAGTAAAACAAGCATGGTCCTTTAAGGATATTCTAGCTTTTCAAAAAGATGGGCCATTTTAACTACATTTTGTTATAGGCAGCTGTGGCGCTTTTGCAACAGTTCCTTTTATTTTTCACTCCTTTTATACAGACAAGCAAAGTTTTCTTCTTTCTCACTTATTACTCACAATACACAATCCAATGTCACTGCAATTATTCCAAGAGGGTGCATGGTCTTACATTTACACCCATTTTATCACCCACCTGAGGACACCTTGTTTCCTACAACTGGTGATGAACTTAATGCATATCATTATGTGTAATTTCTTCCAGATGAGCTGTAACACTTTCTGCTTCCAAGTACTGAGTTATGGGTAAAGCAAGCCCGGTGTCTACAGGGACATTTCCCAGAGGAGAGAGTTGAAGTCAATTAAACACATCACTTCCCTATCTGCTTTCTCCATGCCCAAATTGTTCCTTAAAAGATACAAAGTTGTCAAATCAGACCTGGAAATGGTTTTTATATTTTCTGTATGTATTAAACAAAGACAGTAGCTTACTGAAACATAACAACCATGAGGGAACTGAAAACACTTTATTAGAAAAATGATCATTTTGTATTATTAAAGAAATAAGTTTTCAAAAATGTCATATTTTCTATTAACTCATAATATCTGCACACTCTTAAGAGGTATAATGTAACTTTAACAAATGTACATAGTAGAAACCAACCATATCAGGCAAACCAGCTTTGCCACTGCCTTATCTTTGCTTTGTATTTCGAGTATACCAATTCGTCTCTCCCAATTTTTATACATCAGTATTGTTGTGAATGAGTAGTGATATCTTTAAAATTGGCATTTGGGGCTTTTTGTTTCTTTGGGTTTCACTGAATACCACAATCCTGAATTTCTCTCAAATATTGCATGAAAATATGTGAATTTAAGAGGTTTCTTTGTTATGTTTTTAATTAAATGTCTTTTTTGTGTCAAGGTGCTAGACAAGATAGCTTCCTTCTAATCAGCACAACTCCAAGGAGGAAAAGATGACATCTATGAAAACTCTTATCAAAGCCTTTGGAGAAAGATGCTGCAGAATTCAGAACTGCCTGGATTGTAAACGATCGCAAGGTGTATGACTGCATGTTCCATAACCAAATGGAATCCGTTACAGTATTTTGGAGGCAAATAAACTATTAGTTGCAGTGAAACTGTTAAGTCATCATGTGAAGTAGGATTTAAAAAAATAACAAGAATGCCTTTGCAGCAGGTTTGGTCATCAAATAAAATTGTCATGTATTTGCAAAAACAAACCAAAAAAAAAAAAAAGGAATCTCTTATGAATTGGAAATTGGAGAAATTTATGCAGTTTATTTACAAAGAAATTAAATAAATTGCTCAAAGTTACACAGCTAGAATTATATACCAAGATTAAACTCAAAACCAGAACTTTTGCTTCCAAAGTCTGTTTCTACAGATGAAGACATGTCAAAAATAGCCTCAGAAATAAAGCAGACAAAAGGAAGAGGACAAACAGGAGGAAAACAATAACAGAATAGATGATGTTAGGTAGAGAAAGAGAACTATAACATGGCTTTTCCAAATGCAGGTACAGGCAGCGAAAACCAGTCATCAGAGAGAGAGAATACAGAGTGAAATACAGAGACAGAATTGAATGAAAAGAGAATATTGTGTTGGGCCCGGCGGTGTGGCCTAGCAGCTAAAGTCCTCGCCTTGAACGCCCCGGGATCCCATATGGGCGCCGGTTCTAATCCCAGCAGCTCCACTTCCCATCCAGCTCCCTGCTTGTGGCCTGGGAAAGCAGTCGAGGACGGCCCAATGCATTGGGACCCTGCACCCATGTGGGAGACCCGGAAGAGGTTCCTGGTTCTCGGCCTCGGATGGGCGCAGCACCGGCCCGTTGTGGCTCACTTGGGGAGTGAAACATCGGATGGAAGAGCTTCCTCTCTGTCTCTCCTCCTCTGTGTATATCTGGCTTTCCAATAATAATAAATCTTTAAAAAAAAAAAGAGAATATTGTGCCAATTATTCATGTGATCATGTAGAAATGATTAAACCTGTCTTCTGTACAGACAAGAGGATGAGGCTCTAGAGATGCAATAAACTTGGTCATGGTACCAGAATTATCTACAAATGTCATATTCCAGAGTATTTAACAAAATATAGTTAAGCAACACTTAACCACATTCCATTAGCTTGAGATTAATTTTTTTAAATAGGAGCAAATCCACATATTTCCAACCCCAAATGCTTACGAACTATAGGCATTAGCAAAAATATGTAATGATTTGGGGTAGGTGCAGTGGCATAGCAAGCTATTCCTCCAACCTATGGTGCCAGCATCCCATATGAACAACAGTTCAAGTCCTGGCACCTCCACTTGTGGTCCAATTTGCTGCTTATGGTCTGGGAAAACAGTGAAAAGTTGGTGCAAGGTTTTGGGCCCCTGAATCCACCTACATCGGAAACCTGAAAAAGGCTGCTGGCTGTTCTGGCTATTAGGGGAGTGAGCCAGCAGATAGAAAATCAGTCGATCTCTGTGTAATTCTGTATTACTAATAAAAATAAAATCTTTAAAAATTACTCGGTGACTATGCTGCAATCAGTTCATTTATTTAAGAAAAAGAGTAACATTTACTTCACGGATGAGATGGTGAGAATTAAATGATATGGTACTGGTATATGTAAATAACTTAATACCTGGCACGAAATAAATGAGATAATAGTATTCAATATCATAAGACATGTTTTTTTTTCAAGACCATCAGTTCCTCCAGGTAAAGTAAAACTGCTCACAACCTGGGATTATTTACACATAGCAAATCGGAGTGCAAGGTGCCAAATTTTGGCCAAATATAATTGCTACTCAATCAAAAATCCTGCCAAGTGTGCTCTATTTTTAGCTACAGCTCCAACTTTTGCTACCTTGAATGAGTCATTTACTAGCATCTCCTTTCCCCTCTGTAAATTGACTTCTGCTCTTTAACTCAAGAGTTTTGAAGGAGGTTTGGGGGAAAAATAGAAAGGAAAGTACTGCTCCAGCTAATGGTCTGCTCCCAAACACGGGTTTTTAGAGAATTCACTTGAACTTGTTAATCAGAAGATAGAAAAAGCACACCTTGGAAGAAAGCACAATTCTCTGTGTGCTTATACTTGAACAAGTCGCATCCACATGGATAGGCAGTATAAACCAACAGGGATTCTAAACAAACATTGCTTTTCACAACACTGCTGCAATAGACTCATTCGAAAGTGCTGTGCTCATTTGAATACAGCTATTATTTTCTCCCAAGTCAGCAAATTGCGACTCATTAAGAGAATGGATCTGTTTCTGTTGCTCTTACAGCCAAGATTGATAATCCAAAGGATAGTCATTTGTGTTTGCAACTGTTGACTATCTGGCACTCATCGACAATGTCTTACTGACATTAACTTTCACTGAAGACTACCTATTGTGCTCTAATTATGTGACAGGGTCATAAGGGGAAACTGTCACAAGCCAAGGAAAATCCAATGTCTTGGATGTACGATTAAAATTAACAATAGGAAATAATTAACTGCAAGCACAGTGCTCAGAGGAGAATCTATGTCTAATCCTGAAGCACAAAGTTGCTAACATGAATTCAATAAAGATTTGTGTAGACATTTGTGCCATAGGATTACGGTTCCATAACATCAATATGACATAGTTTTCTAAAGTGTTAGAGCAGTGATCAAGGGCAGAAATCTCTTATTTGAATGAGGAAACTTAAGTCATGAGACAGAAACTTAGCAATAGGCCTAAAACCTGCTTTCCAAGTATAAACACTTGGAATTTTCCTATCCTCCAATCAGTCTCCAGTCTTACCGAACCTGTTGCAAGTCCCCAAACCAAAGGTGACTCCTTTTGCACTCTTTGCCACATATTCCCTTTCACAAAGAACTCTCATCCATGCTCCTTTCCCCTGATCTCCTGGAGAACACTTCCTATCTGACTGTCACTATGGGAACACTGACCTGAGCTGTGCAATCTTCTATTAAGCATCTCCCCTAGGCTCACACATTTCTTCTCCCCCTACACAGAATTTTCTCTATTTGATGATCTCTTCCACTTGAAACAAATTAAAAATAGGGTCTTTGCCATTGAATATGTTTAATTCACAGAAGGTAGCACAGTGATGGTCACATGCTAGAAATAATCTATGGAACAGCAATCAAAGGAATAAATCATTACTTGGATAAAATCATAGAATTATAGACTTCCTAGCTGATTATAAAAATGGCTTAAGTCAATGTAACCAAAACTTAGTATACATGGTTCAGGGGTTTGCAATCATCTAGAGAGCTGGCAACTCAAGGTCACCATGAAGTTTAAATTCAATCCAGTCTTTAATAATTTCTATTTCTCATTCTTTTCACTCTGACCAACAAACCCACCATTGAGCTGCTCAAATTTGCTTTTACTGTGCCTGACTTAACAGAAATTATTTTTAGCCAGAGAACATTGTCATTAGACTGTCAGAAAACCAAATGGAAGGAAATTGTGATAAACAGTAAATATCTTAGTAAAAATGGTCAAGTGAAATCATAATTCAAAGAATTATCTACTATTTTCTAACAAATCATAGCCTGGTTGCCCAGCAACCACTCTATATGGAAGCCATGCAGCATGCTGGCATATTAGATCCTGATCTAATGTTGATGGACAAAATGAAGTCTTGCAGTACAACTTTCATTCGTTTAATGTTTAAATTGTGAATAAGCCTCAGCCTCTACTTACAGAAACAGTTCTGTCCAGAGGGTGCACAATCGCCTTGGGAAGACTTGGATATAATGAAATCCAAATGAAAAAAATGAATGCATAAAATCATACTAGCATTTATTCAGGTGCACGATATACTACACAATCTTATATGTGCTCAGGTTAATGCACTGATTGCTCCCAGTACTGCATTTTATGAGGTAGGTACTACTACAAGAACTTCAATTTCTTAAAGAAACTAAACAAGAAAGTTTAATTTGCTACAAACCACATATCTAGTAAATGCCAAAATCTAGATCCAAGTTGTTGCCTTGCATGCACAGGGATCCCCTATGGGCACCAGTTTGTGTCATGGCTGATCTACTTTCCATTCAGCTCCCTTTGTGTGGCCTGGGGACACAGTCAAGGACAGCCCAGAGCCTTGGGATCCTGCACCCATGTGGGAAACCCAGAGGAACCTCCTGGATCCTGGCTCCTGGCTTAGGATCGGCTCAGCTCTGGCTGTTGTGGCCACTTGGGGAGTGAATCTTTGGACTAAAGATCTGCTGTGTCTCCTCTCTATATATCTAACTTTCCAATTAAAATATTTTTTCAAAGGATAAGTTGCAACTACTGTACAGTCTCCATTCTTCTAAAAAGAAACAAGAGTCAGTAAATATATCAAAAAATGCTCCTATTGCTAGTGAAAGAATTAAAATCAGACCAAAACAATGCGAACATTTTACCAATTCAGTTACAATTTCAAATAATGGTAAATGTCAATGTAGGCTGACAAACACCTAATTAGGGGATCACTCTGTTATTCTCTCATTTTGTTTTTAGTTATTATTTTGAAATATCAAAAAAATGGGGGTGTAATATGATACTTCACTCTCAGTGAATAAAAGGCAGTTCTTATAAGTCTTTTAATTTACTGTCTGAACTTTTTCTACTTACACCAAAAAATAAAAACCTAGGGATTATAAAAATCTGGTAGTACAAAGAGAAACTGACACTCAAATCTTGTTAGGAATATCAATTTATATAATATTTCTAGAATCAAACAGGTATTATTCATTAGAAACCTTTGAAAAACCATGTACCAGTTGACTCACTCTAAAACACCTTGCCTAAGTAATCAATCATAACCATGAAATAACATTAATCTATCACAGAGTTGCACTATACTGAAAAACAATCCAGGATTTAGGACACTATTATATAACTAGCAAAGAGTATGAAATTGACAATATCATAGAAAATAATTCAATGTTTCATAAAGCAGCAAATACAGGTCTATTCATAGCCAATAATCCCTCTATTATATAACTAGCAAGAGGAGAGGAAGAAAATAGTCTCTATGAAATATGTAAACCATTAATAGTGCTTATTTTAGATGACATTTATATTTATTCTCAACTGTTTATTCACAAAAAACTTTTCATGATCATGTGAAAAAGTATCTTTTATTGCTTTATGATACAGTTTAATAAGCACTGGGGTCTCCCCTCCATGATAAATTCCCTCCCCTTCCCTCTATCCTCCTCTCCAGTCTTACAGTGGGTGTCTTTTGTGAATTTTCACAAGTCTTTCATGCTACCCTGAGGTGTCTCCCAATAATGTAGGAGATTAACAGTCATTTCATTATGAGTCCATCCTTATAGTGCATGCATGAGGACTTACTTCTGTTTCCATCTAGGAACATATTAATTTCTGCTACTTTTCCATAATGCATCCCCTGTAACACAGTCCAAATGCTAATCTTATGATTTCCTGTGCTCACTTGTTAATGTCATCCAGTGGTTCAGAATGCTTACCACACCAATTCAATGTTTTAACCTAAATAAATGGCATAGAGCTGAGGAAAAACTACTGTGGCTATTTCAGTTAAAGAAATCCTGAGAGCAGCAGTGTGTTATGGTTTACAAAGTTCTGCAGAAAATGCAATATTCATTGGGCTTTGAAATGACCTGTGAGAAAGCCCTACTAATAAATGTCGGAGTGGACTTTGCTGTTCAAGGCAAAGTCCACTCTACCCAGCACTGAACTAAGCAGATGAGAAGTTTGCTAGCCAGAAACACATGGGTGATTGGTCATAGAGGTAAGGCCCAGTCCGAGGACCAAGATCCTTAAATTGTAAATCTGGCACAATTTCCAGGAAAATACAAAAATGATCTCATGGTCATTCTGTGGGGGACTCAGCAGGAAAATGAAGAATTTCTATTTTGCTGAGCTCCTGTTGGATAAAATGTAGGGTGGGCTTTTTGTTTATGATATAGTTCCAATTTAGGGATTTCCTCCTATTCCCTCCTCAATATCCCTCCCCCCACCAAGTTCTCTTGCATTATTACGATAGTATAGTCCTTCAAAAACAGTCACAACTCCATCACTCTGCTATTTAAGTGTACCATGACATTGTATGAGCTTTTAAGCTGACTAGACCTAGGATAGTCATGTGTCTCTTACAAAACCTTTGCAAAATACCCGTATCTTCTAAACCTTAGTCTTCCCATCTATAAAAGAAAAACAGTAATGCTCAAAATGTAAAACTATGATTAAATAAGATGGTATCCATAATAAGAGCTTGGTGCTACTACATGCTCTTGTGTGGGGCACACCTTTTGCTTGGTCTTCCCATGTGTATCTTTGTGCACTGGTACATGGGCTTCTGGCTTGAGTTAAACCTTCCCCATATTCCTTTTCTATTCAGGAAACTATACAGTTAAACACCATCCTTCAAAGAAGCAAAATAAAACACAGTAGGTATAAATCTTTAAAAATGCCCGCTTTCCCTCACACACCATCTTGTACATATATATTTGCTAAAAAATGTTCATGTGAATATAGTCCATCAGGTCTCTTGGTGCTAAAAATAAGCTACTTGGATAGTGCAGCCTCCAGTCATACGCTGAGCTTAGAGACATGTTGACTAAACACAATGCAATTTTGACATCATGTGACCAAGTCCTTCTTGGGTCTTTCATTTTTATTACTTTCATTTTAACCATGAAAAATCTGGCTTGAAAATAAACAGCAGGAAAATGCACATACATTTTGCCTTGTTCAGAGGCCTTTATCCCACATTTATAAAGCTTTTGGCTAAAGTGCAAAAACACTAGAGACACATTTTGAATAGCAACACAAATTGAAAGGATTTCAACTCATCTATAGTTGGCAGAGCCTGGCAGGAGATTTTTTTTTAATTGAATTTTCAAATGCATGCAACTCATCAAGCTTGTAGACTTTAACCTTTCCAATCAAGTATGAGCAAACCTGAAAATAGGAGACTTTTGCAAAACCTGAAGTCATTTAGATTCTTCTCCTGGAAGATGGAGCTCTGGAGACACTGACTGCACTCTTAATGAAATGGAGATTCCAAGTGTTTGTTGTGAGGCCAGTTTTAACAACTTGAATGAACAGAGAGGAAAGACCTCATTTGAACAAACTCCTACCACAAAACAATTACCCCACGTTCTAAAATCAGGCTCTTTTGCTTTCTTCTGTGCCTACAACCTTCTAGCTTCATAGTGGGAATGTTTGAACGTGTCCCTGCCATCCAATAACTACCAGGAGAAGTCCAGAGTAGTTCATAGGTCAGAAGGAAGAATGCTTTAGCCAGACTGCCACATATCCGGGAACCTGCTTACTGGTGTCATTGTAACATCAATTGTATTTCAACACACATTTTTGGAGGGAACATTCAAACCAGAACAGGAATGTCAGAAAATTTTGAATTTTTCAACATGTCCCCAATGATTTTGAGGCCAAGATCTAACATATCTTTAATCATTCAAGATATTTTTAAATTAGTATTTTGAGCTTTTTTTGTTTCATTAGCAAGCACAGAGAGGTATTCCCATAGAATTTTATTATTATTTTCCATGATGTTGTTTTATAGGTAAGAATAGCACCTATAAGTCTCAGTTTCTTCTTCAATTAGTATAATATGAATAGTTTTTCCATAGATTTTTAAAGAGATCAAGTAATTATAAAACACTGTGACAGATGAATGTATGATATTACGAACAATAAATCTACAGCCATGATTAACACCCTCCAACACATCCTTTTACATGATTATGGCCAACACGTGACATGCTGCCTGATCTATCTTCATGCTAGGTCTTCCCTGTTCCTTGTCCTGGGAGAACAATCTGACTTAGAACTAGGAAGGATCAAACCATGTTAATCATAGCAACAGCCAAAAATCATTAGAGAACATTAAACAGCATCAGTTGCCATGGGATTCTGGGAGATAACTGGTCAGTTCTCTGAGTGATAGAGTACCAGACTAAATATTTCAGTTGACTTATATCGACGAATCACAGTATTTTAAAATATTATTCCACCTTGGTTTTTCAGCACCAACTTTAAAAAAGTTATAAAGTTGAAACAGCATAATCTTTAATTTTCAGACTGAAAAGTAAGATTTTAAATTACCTTAAGAGTTTATATCTTATTACAAGACTTTCCCCCTTATTTGGACTTTTGATTTTCAAAGGTCCTGAATTCCTATAGAAAGCATCTGATTCTTTTTTTCAATGTCAACTCTCTCAAGTAGTATCTATGGTGAGTGATCCACTATTAATTTTTAAATGATAATAGAGATTGGGGCATTGTCATGCTGATATTAAGAAAACTAATTTGAAAGATAAAAAGGGGGAAGGTATGGTATATTATAGAGTTTGTGAGCTTATAATTGAGCTACAGTAGAATCCTGAAATTGCTTAAGTATTCAGTGACTTATCAGGCTTTAGAAATAATCGTAAATTACTACAAAAAAGCCACATCGCAAATGTGGCAGAGTCTGTAGACTTATTTTGGAGACGTTGGTTAAGATGAGCAATGATGCTATCTGTGTATTTAATATTTGATGATTTCCAAGATATTTTATATAATTTCTTGAATATTCCAAATGCTCTGGACCAGAAATACGTCTGTGCTCCAGTTTCACACAGGAGAAAACAGACAACATAGTTAAATTTGCCAAGGAGCAAAGCCAGTAAATGAAAGATCCAGAGATGTTACCCAGGATTTATGCTTGTTCATTCAGGGTCCTGGCCACAATAATCACATTTCCTGTTGGATAGTCAAATTCACAAACATGGAAATATTGGAACATTTATTTTGTGATTGTTTAAGCTACTTAACAATGTAATAGCTCGTGTGACAAATACAATTCCCTTTAAGCAAAAGAGTCAAACTAAGCTTGAAGGTTCAGGAGTAAGAAGGTCACTTAATACTGGCAAATACTTGAAGGTTCTCTCATCTTCTAGTCTCGAGTTAGAAATTTGTCTAATTCTTCACTTCATAAAAAGGCTGTTTCACTGGAAAATGGCTACATGCCATAAGTTGCTTGAATTTTGAGCCATTGTTAAGTGAATTGTCACTGCAATGACTTCAAGCTAAGTAATCATGATACCTCCCACATAAATAACAAATCATTGTGTTCTGGATTAATTATTCCTTTTCTGGTTTTCATGTTAGATCTGATGATCTAAAGACGGGTCAGTATATGTTGGCATAGTTTTGTGCATCTAATCATAATGCTGTAATAGACTATGATCCACTGAAAATATCTATGCCTATGTGATCATTATATCACCTCCTACTTGAACAAAGCCTTGATTCCAAGCTATTATGTTTTTGATTGTCGTGACCCTTTTTTCTAAACTCAACTAATCAGCAAGCACTGAAAAAGCTCTGATTTTGAGAATCCTACTGAAAATCTTGGCTAAATAGAATTCCTTTGGTGCTGTGTTCTAACTACTCTTAAACGTCCAGTACCGATCTGATGCTCCCACTGACACACATAATGCATGCGTATGTTCAGGCTCACACTAGAGCACGTCTGCAGATGCACATAGTCATACAAGTACGTTTTTAGGGGAAAAAAAAGGTTTCTTGCAAGAACACAGTTCAAGTCATTCAAGACTTTGTCCTGGACATTTAAATTAGACTAAAACCAAAACGAAACTACAGTGAAAAACAAGTATTAGTTCTCTCAGCTCCGCTGCAGTGTTTTCTTTCCTGTTTTTTGTCTTTTCCTTCCTCACTCCATCACAATGTAACATAGGCTCAGGATGCTTCCATGTTGTAAGTCTACTTGCCTATTTCGGGATTTCTGCACTCCCTAGGGCATTGCTATTGTCCATCCCTCGCCCTCCCCACCACCTTTTAATATCTCTCTACACTGTCACCCCGAAAAATCGGCTTTCCCAGTCCTACCACATCAGGGCCTATGCCCTGCTTATCCATTTTAAGAAACAGAAGATTAATGATTAATGGAAGAAACTAAAGCAACACTAAGAACTGAGTATTTCCAAGGCCTTTATCTCTAAGGAATATCCCAATTCCTACCCCCAGAAGAATGCTGCTGCCATCAAGGTCTTTAGAATACACTGTGTCACGGTTTTTCTGGTTACCACTGTAGAACATTTACCTGTTACTACAAAGTTTGATATAGGCATTATATTCCATCATTTTTTATATTCTTATTTTCTGAGAAAGCAAATAACAAAAATTTCTAATAATCAGCTAATATGTCATTTAATAGGTGATGAAACACGTGTCATTTTGTATGAATAGAAAATACTCATTAAAACTGCTATAACAAATGTTGGAATGATTGGCCAACAAAAAAAAAATGAGAATGCTTAAAAATTATGTTACAGTGCTATCACGGACAGTTCCTAGTTTGGGGACATGTAAAAAGGGTATAGACTTTCAATTATGAAACTAAGGATGTAGTTTCTATGATAGAGATATTTTATCTACAAGTATAGGCAAAACACAAAATGACTTAGGTTACTAGAGGAAGATACCTTCAGCCACAAAAATCCACCATGACAGTTTATCAGCCACAATTCAAACCCTTGAAGCTAACATATGAGGCTTTAACAATCTTACATATTTAAGGTAGATTAGGCCTGGTACTCAGAAATTAGAGCCATATTATCATCTCAATAGATGCAGCAAAAACATTTGATAAAACACAATATCCTTTCATTATTAAGACCTCAGGAAGATGAGGTATAGAAGAAACATTCCACAACACAATCAAAGCAATATGTAAAAAAGACCCACAGCCAATATATTAAATTAGGAATAAGCTGAATGCCTTTCCCCTAAGCTCCAGACAAGAATGCCTGCTTTCGCCACAGCTATTCAATATAGTCTTGGAAGATTTTTTTCTTTAAGATTTATTTATTTTTATTGAAAGCAGATATATAGAGAGAAGGAGATACAGAGAGAAAGAGCTTCCATCTACTGATTTACTCTGTAAGTGGCCACTGTAAGGAGTTATTCCAATATCCTTCCCTGGACCTGGCGCCATTCCTTGTTCCTCACAGCTCATGAAGTTCGCACCGGTCCAGCCGTCCACCAATCAGATGTAACCTGGCATTCCACCTGAATCCCACCCCAATCTTCCAGCCCCCTCCCCAACCCCGCCCACTCGCCAATCATCCCTAGACATTCACCTGCAGGCGCCAATCCCCTGGGGGCCTGGCCTCAATCCCTCCCAATTCCCGCCCCCTTCACCTGGCAGTCAAAAGGCCCCCCCCCAGGTGCGGCTCGCTCTCTGGTCTCTCTTAACCCTCCCTCTCTGGTCTCTCTGGTCTCTCCTCCTCTCTCTCTTCTCTCTCTCTTCTCTTTTGCCCTTTTTCCTGATCTTCACCACCCCTACCCTGTTCCTGCTCTGTTGGAATAAACCTCCTAGGATACCTCGTTGCATCTGGTAATTTCAGCTCACGGTAAAGAACCAGGTTGTGGGAATTAGCTGTGCATAATAATATCGTAATATCATATGAACTAGAACTCTGTCAATCTTTTAAAATAACTAACAGCCACAATGGCTGGATCTAAGCTGATCCAAAGCCAAAAGCCAGGAACTTCTTCCTGATCTCCCGCACAGGTTCAGGGTCCCAAGGTTTTGGCCCATTCCCTACTGCTTTTCCAGGCCACAAGCAGGGAGCTGGTTGGGAAGTAGAGCATCCTGGACACAAACTGGCAACCACATGGGATGCCAGTGGAAGTAAGCCAAGCAATTTAGCCTTTAGGCTATTGTGCTGGGCCCAGTTCTGGAAGTTTCAGCCAGAACCGTTAGGCAAGAAAAGGAAATCAAAGAGATAACAATCAGAAAAGTAGAATGGCAAATTAACACTGGTTAGCAGATGGTAAAATTACCTATATAAGAAACTCAAAGAATACACTGAGCAACTATTAGAACTGATAATACATATTTGCTAAGCTGCAGAATTACAAAGCCAACATACAAAAATTAATAGCTTCTGTATACACAAACAATTCCAAAGCTGAAAATGAATGTTTAAGACTAGTCTTATTCACAATAGTTGCAAAAAATATTAAGCGTCTTGGAATAAATTTACCCAAGGATATGAGGAATCTCTAGGAAGGAAACTATGATATTAGGGAAAGAAAAAGATGACGCCAAAAAATTTTTTAAAAATCCATATTCGTGGATTGGTGAAATGGATTTTCAGTAGAATGGAAATTCTACTGAAAGCAATTCACATTCAATGATATCCCAATCCAATTATCTGTTATATTTTCCTCAGATGTAGCAAAAATGCTAAAATTCACACTGACACAATTGGTCCCGAATATCTAATGCAATCCTAAGTAGCAAAGTTAAAGATGGAAGCTTCACAATACCAGACTTCAAAATATAGTTCAGGGCAGTTGTAACCAAAACTACTAAGTATTGCCACAAAAATAGATGTGATGATAAATAAAACAGGGTAAAAATCTGAGAAGTTAATGAGCACAACCAACTAAGTTCTGACAGGCAAATTGAAAAAAATCCAGGGAAAAAGAATAGTCTTTTCAATATATGGTGCTGAGAAAATTGGATCCACATGTATAGATGCATGAATAAAGACAACTACCTTACACCATATATAAAAATCAACTCTAAATGGGTCCAATATCTAAATCCATACCTGAGACCATCATTGCTAGATAACAACAGCAATAAAACGTTGGGAGAAATAAGCATAGACAAAGACTTCTTCAAAAGACTCCAGAAGCACAGGCAATTAAAGCAAAAATAGACATATGGGATTACAGCAAGCTAAGAAATTTCTGCACTGTAAAAAAAAAATCAACTAAGTGAAGAGGTAATCACAGAATGGAAGAAAATATTTGTTAATTATGCAGCTTCTAAAGGTTTAGTATTCAAGTCAAATAAACATCAAGAAACCCAACAACAACAATCAATCCAGTTAACAAATGGACAAAGGATGCAAACAATTTCTAGGGGGTAAAATATGAATATCCAACAGAAACATGAAAAAATGTTCAGGATCTTTAGTCATTGGGGAAATGCAAATGAAAATCACAATGAGATTTCACTCACCCCGGTCATAACGGCTACCATCAAAAAAAAAAACACGAACAATGAAGGTTGGCAAGGATGCGGGGAAAAGGTTCCTTAATCTACTGTTGGTAGGGATGTGAACTGGTACAACCAATGAGGAAGACACTTTGGAGATTGCCCAGAGATCTGAAAGTAGATCTACCACATCATCCAGACATCTCCTGGGAATTTACACAAACAAAATGAATTCAGCATACAAAAGAGTGATTTGTACACCCATGTTTACTTTAGCTCAATTCACAATAACTAAGATAGGAATTCAAGCCACGTCATCAAACCATGACCAGAACAAAAAAGGTGGTGTGTGTATGTGTGTATGTATGTGTGTGTGTGTGTGTGTGTGTGTGTGTGTGTGTAGTGCAATACTAGTCAGGCATTAAAAAAGACTGAAACCCTGTGTTTTGCAAAAGTAGATGCAACAAGAGACTATTGTGCTTAGTAAAATAAACCAGTCCCAAAAGGAAAAAATATGAGATTTTCCCTGATCTGTGGCAACTAATGTACAAGAGAGAAAAAATATAATCTATGTGAGCAAGATCGACTTTTGGGGGGTTGGTTATGCTTTACAGCCTTTATCTACATTTCTGAAAAATAGTAACATAATATTTTTTTACATCCTACCTGTTTATATCTTTACCTAATACAGTATTTTTTAAAAGATTTATTTATGTTTATTTTTATTGGAAAGAGATATACAGAGAGAAGGCAATACAGAGAGAAAGATCTTCCGTCCACTGGTTCACTCCCCAAGTGGCCACAATGGCCAGATCTGAGCTGATTCCAAGCCAGGAGCCAGGAGCATCTTACAGGTCCTCCAGTGGGTTACTTCCCCAAGCCCCAAGTGGGAACTAAAAGGAAAGTGGAGCAGCGGGGATACAAACTGGTGCCCAAGCACTTGGGTCATTTTCTGCTGCTCTCCCAGGCTCTATGGCTGGGAGCTGAAAGTGGAGCAGCTGTAGTTCCAACTGGTGCCCACATGTGATGCCGGTGCCACAAGCAGCAGCTCCACCTGCCATACCAGCCCAAGAGATCAACCTTTTATAGAGAGCTGTTATTTATTTGAGTCAATGGGATGACAGAGTAAGCCATGCCAAAGGGAGGGATATGAGGAGAATTAGTCGGGATGTGGGAATTTGGTGAGGGGGTAGGGAAATCCCAATGGAATTGTACTGTAAAATTCAAAATTCAAAAAAAAAATCTTTAAAAAATCTTTTCAAAATTATACACACACACACACACACACACACACACACACACACACACACACACACAGTTTTCGGGTTCTTTTTTTCTCTGATACCATTTCTTCTAACTTCTCTGAAGACTGTCACAGGCTCCAGCTCTCTGTATTCCCATGCATTGGCATTTGGTAATTTTATCCAGGCCACTGATCATATCCAGGCCCAATCTCACCACTGAGCTAGAAGCCATCGGATTCAATCACAGGTTTGTAACCTCTACTTATTGTTTATGGGACATTTCATACAGCATGGTGGGATGGACCAGACCTTCAACTTAATTTCTCTGTTGAGTGCTCAAACCATCTTGATACATGCTAGTATTAGCAAGTGCAGCTAAAGTTGGTAAGGAGATAAAGGGGGAGATATTTAAACTAAGACACAAAGGATTAGTATTTAGTCATGTATTAAAGGGAAAAAATGAATATTCAAAAAAATTGAAGATCTGTCCTATGTTTATTTGGGCTTATAACAATTACCCCTTTAATGGGTGATTTTTACTCCATTCTTTATAAGCCAGATTCTTACAAATATAAACTATATATATACTCAGTAATAAAGCATTATGTATTTAAAAAAACATTTATCAACAGATCACTGGGAATAAGGAAATGGCATTAAGAAGGCTACAGGTACAGACAATAGGTTTTTGGAGGCTGGGGTTGGTTTCCTTTGATCCGTTCACTCTGTCAAACTAAACATGTGTAACCAATGAAACCTTGCAATCATGTGAGTGACTATGAAAGCAAAGGACAAGAAAATAATTTGCTACCTTCTTTTGAAATCCTAATAGGCTTGCCTTTCAGTCAAAACTAACCCATTCTTAACATTACTCCATCTGTCACTGACAGCCTTTTGTTCCAAATACAAAATGTAGTCATGAGCACAGTGAACAGTTCAACCCTCAGACTGATTTATAATGACAGTTATTCTGATACAGGGGAAATGAAGAATCGAGCAGATTCTTTGAAGTGAAAATTCCCAATTATGTTGTTCCCTTGTATTAATTAAACAGGTGCTGGGTAAGTAGCACCTCTGAGGCCTGTGTTGTGCAGAATTACTTACAGCTGTTAAATGTTATGCTGTTCTCCATGAAAGCCTAATACAAACCCTGATTAAACATCTATCAGGCACAAGGCACAATTCAGCTTGGACTCCCTGGAGGAGTTACTAATTCAGAGGCACCTATCTCATTTTACAAAGTTTTGTTTGTTGAGAAAAAATCTGCTTTGGAAGACTTCACTTATCAAACATGTTGCTGACAAAAGTATTTCCTTTAATGGTCTTCTCTGAGGGAAGGGGACATGTGATGGCTCAGTTGGCTAAATCCTCTCCGCGTAAGCACCAGCATCCTATACGGGTGCCAGTTCTTGTCCCGGCTGCTGCACTTCCCACTCACTCCCTGCTTATAGACTCAGGAAAGAGTAGAGGATGAGCCAAAGCCTTGGGACCCTGCATCCATGTGGGAGATCTGGAAGGACCTCCTGGTTTCAGATCAGCTCAGCTTAGTTCTGGCTGCTGTGGCCATTTGGGATATGAGCCAGCTGATGGAAGATTCTCTCTCTCTTCCTCCCTTCCTCCTTCCCTCCCTCCATCTCTTTTTGTCTGTCTCTCTTCCTCTGTGTAAAATCTGCCTCTCCAATAAAAGTAAATAAATTTTTTTAAAAAAGTTTTAGTTGGGCCAGTACCACAACATAGTAGGCTAAGCCCCTCCTGTGACACTGGTGTGCCATCTGGGTGCTGATTTGTATCCCAGGTGCTCCACTTCCTATCCAGATCCCTGCTTAGGTGCTAGGAAACCAGCAGAAAATAACACAAGTCCTTGGGTTTATGCACTCGTATGGGAGATCTTGTGAAGTCCCTGGCTTCAGGTCTATTCAGTTCCAGCCTTTGTAGCCATCTGGGGAGTGAACCAGCAGGAGCAGATCTCTCTCTCTCTCTCTCTCTCTAAATCTGCCTTTCAAAACACAAAATTAATCTTTAAAAAAAAAGTCTTAGTTGTACCACTACCATTTTGTCATCATTCCCCTCAAAATTATAGACTTCCATGTGTGTAAAAGAAATGGCCCATGCTCATGGCTTCAATTTTTCCAAATTTGCAATTCAAAAACATGTAGCCTTTGACAAGACTTTATTTCTGAGCCCCAGAATCTAACCAAGCTCTTTTCCTGGGTATGCTCCACATACTTCAGTATCAACTGCTTCACATAACACTCACTACCTGCAGTATAACCATTCTTCCACTTACACTCTTCTTTAAGGCTTTTTTCTTGACATGTTTTAATCTGTTCATTGCAAAGTTCTCCGAGTTCTACTATCTATCTATACCTGGAAAACTTCCTGTCACCCCATTGCCAATCCTACTGCCCAAGTTGAGGCTGTCACTGTAACTTTTCTGAATAATAGTTTCATTCATACTTGCTTTTGTTTAACTCAATAAAGCTTCCCCATGATATAATTCATACCATCACAGGCTTTTACCTCTTAAATTCATCCTTCTAATCACATTACTAGCTTTTCAGTGGCTTGTCATTCTTGTAAATAAGGTCTAAACTCCTTTGCATGGCTTCAAGACCCTCTGTGATCAGGTTTCATGCCTCTTCTCCCACCAGCGATAATCTCCAGTATTTCCTATGTTCAAATGCCTTCCCTGATTCATATCTCTATGTTCAGGCACATTTGGATTGTACTTTACATAGAATTATAACCCCTCCTCTCTGTACATAACACACAAGGATAAATGGATCCATGAAAATGAGTGAGGCTGACTTGAAAACTGTGTAACGGGGGCGGGGGGGAAGGATTTTACTTTAGCAGCTTTCCAGCATTATTATTCATTATTCATTTTTGTTGTTCATTATTACAATCACCTAGGCTGCTTTAGAAATTCGAGGTTTGAGTAGTACCTCACTGCTGGGTTCTTTAAAGGCAACTATGTGATATTATCTATAGAAAGATGGAAGGGTAAAGAAGACATGTAGATAGGCAAAGATGGTTTCTGGACTTACAACCTCTACAGTCTCGCTCATGTCTGTCATGTGTGTCTCTGTGAAGGAGTCAAGGCAAGTGCATCTTCTATTACTGAGTTCTTTTGGATCACTCATCGGATATGACAGGTGACCAACTCCTTAAGATCCTTACCCAACACTGGCAAGTCTTCTTGCCACAATTTAATACGCTCACACGATTATATTTGGGGAAACTATCTTCGACTTATTAAGTATAAAAACACATGATGTAATAGGAGGAAGTTTTTCCATAGATTTATAAAAAGATTTATTTATTTTTATTGGAAAGTCAGATTTACATAGACAAGGAAAGACACTGGTTCACTCCCCAAACAGCCACAGCAGTTGGAGTCGAGCCAATCCGACACCAGAAGTTGGGAGCTTCTTCTGGGTCTCCCAGGCAGGTCCAGGGTCCCAAGGCTTTAGGCTGTCCTCAACTGCTTTCCCAGGCCACAAGCAGGGAGCTGGATGGAAAGCGAAGCAGCCAGTGCCCACATGGTATTCTAGCACTTGCAAGGTGAGGATTTTAGCCACTGAGCCATCACACTGGGCCCTCTAAAGATGCTTTATTTGAAACAACTAGTCTAAGAAAAATGCTATACTAGCCAAACAAAAACACCCCAGGTGTGACTTTACTGAAATATCAACTTGGGGATCTTTACACCCATGCATTCCATTGTTGGGTCAAACCAGGTCTGAATGATGAAAGCAAAGAACAATGATGGTAATTCTCTGAATCTGTTGTGAGCGCCCTAGAACATGTAAGATCTTTTTCTCACAGTGAAATACATGACAAATGTTCATCCAAATCTGCTTCTCACAGGCTTTAAATACCTGGTTGTGAGGAATGACCCAGTTTTTCTCTCCCTCTGTTGACTGTTTCCATTTAAACTCCAGCAGCCAACAACAACAGGAGTCGCACCAACAGGTGCTTCATCCTACACTTGTACTTCACGTCTCTTTTTTGGTCATGACACCTGGCTGCCTTGGAGCTTCTCCAGAGACAGCATCTGTTATCACTGTCCTCCCGTGGTTGCTCATCTTCAATTGTGGAAGCAAATCTCATCTGTACTTGTCCTTGTTGTCTTGTGGCTTTGCCACCACATGCCAAACCAGATTATAGTCACAGTTGGCAGTTGAAGGAAATGAAGGAATAGTCCATGGGGAAGTAAAAAAAAAAAAAAAAAACTTCTGACTTTTTTCCTTTATATAGTCAGTAATGGTTGATGACATGGAAAGCAGATATTTTTCACAGCTATTGAGAAGCATGCACAGCAACAGAGCGCCCTGGAGGTTCTCACCACGAAGGCTCTAAAGGAAATAACAAGTAGAGCGGAGACAGATGGAAAATAGAAAATGAAGTTATCAACTGTCCATATGTAGCATGGGATAAGTATCCAGGCAAATAGCTAGCTGTGATTGTCAAAAGTCTTAGAACTAAGAAGGAAAATATTTGTCTTAGCCCATTTCCACCTAGAAAGAATGGTAACAGTGTAGAAGTTTATAACTTGTAGAAGCCACTCCTTAACTAAAGTTTAGTTTGTGATTTTCCAATAGATGGATGGAAACAATGATTCCCTATTGCAATACTTTCTGAAGATAAACTAATGACTGCTGAAGTCTCCCTCCATGGACTCAGATGTTTTGTCACCAAAGAATCATCAGTATGATCCTAAGATCAAATGTGAAATAGGCTGGCACAAATGAGAGCTAGGCAGTTGCTTTTAAGCTCTAGCGCACACATTTCCTATGACTATTGTAAAAAATTCAGTGACTTAAAGCAACACAAATTTATGATTTTAAAGTCTCAGAGGTCAAAAATCTGAAATGAATTTTACAGGGATAAAACCCAAGCAGTGAGAAGTCTGCAGTCCTTCCAGAGTTAGAAGATACTGTTTCCCTATCCTTTCCATCTTCACTTCTTAGCACATAGTTCCATCATCAACCCACATCAGTCCAACCTCCACTTCTGCTGCTACACCTCCTTTTTCTGATTTACACCCTCCCACTTTCCTTAAGGAACTTTCTGAACACATTAGAACCCCTCTGTGTAATCTAGATGTTTTTTTATCACTCCAGAACAATTTATGCAATCACTTCTGCAAAGTCCCTTGTGCCAGATAAGATGATAAGTTCATATATTCTTGGAATTAAGACATGGATATCTGTGGATGACCATTATACTGTCCAGAACAGACTTAATCTCCAACAAAAATTTTATTGTAGAATCTACAAACTAAAAAAAAAAAAGATCAGCAGGTAAAATAAATAAGTTAAACAAACCAAGGAATTGTGGAAATGGATGTGAATAGCATTCTGTGGTATTAAAAAAAATGTAAGGTCTGTACAATTATTTTGTAGCTGAAATAAAGGGTATCTCTTTCTGCCTGCCTATTCACTACCTTTTTCATACCACATTTTTGCTAAGAAGGAACCATGTCTGTCTTGATAATGGGAGAGACTGTCTGTTAAATGCTTCTATACATACATACATACACTCTGCAATCATTTACTCAATGATTTGAATGCACAAAAGGCTATCACACAAGAGTTCTGGGATTTGGAAGCTGTGTTAACCATCAGGGACTATCTGGAAGAAGTAGTACAGGAAGGAAACTAACCATCACAGGAAGTATAGAATAAATAAATAAAACACAGTAACCCTGTTTTTTTTTTTTTTTTTTTTTTTTTTTTTTTTTTTTAGCAGATTCAGTTGCTTGGCCTAGAGGAAGTCCTTGGCTAAATCATTTGCAAGAAATGTTGGCCCATAAAGGTTTGAAAGGAGCCACTGTAACTTTCTATTGTAAGTTCTGAAACCTCAGCAAAGAATCATAACATCATATTTCTGTTGGACTTTATGTTTGAGGGTGCCTTCCTATCATTACCGTTTTGATGTGTCCTTAGAGAAAGGAATTTGGCTCCATGTGTGAATATATGGTGAGTATTTAGCTTTGACAAGAACTAAATCTATCATTATTTACAATGTCCTCGGTTAGCAGATGCTCTGAGGCAAGCATCAGAATCAGAGCGTACATTAAACTTCTGCTGTAAAGATTTAGATCAAGGACAGGAAAATAAGGTTTTTAGGCAACATGGTGTCCCTGTCCATGGGCACGGTATAACAGAATTCTGCAACAAAACACAAGATTTATGAATATGGTCAGTGGGATGATGCAGGGAGAAGCAGAATTCAATGAAAATTCTAAAGAGGAGGAGGATGTTCCTTTTGAAAACCAAAATTAACAAGCACATGGGCAGTGGATTATGAAAGGGCTAACTCCACCCTACTCAGGAGAGCAGAATTTGAGAGAAAGTAAACTTATGTGCTACAAATATAACGTGTCTTTGTCTCTCTCTCGCTCTCTCACTCTTGTGTGTGTGTGTAGACGTAGAAAGAAGAAACAGAAAAACTGCTCTGTTGAATGATCTGTCCTCTGTAGGGATGAAAATATAAATTAGTTTTGTTTGGTTGTTCTATGCCAGTGCCCTCCAGCAATTTTTATCAATCATTTTCTTTCTTCTGGTTGATATCCTGAAAACATAAAATAGCTTTCCCCAGCGCCTGCAGATAAATAGTCTCTTTTGATACCATGTACCCAGTTTGAATCCAGACTATAGCAAAACTTTCTTTTTTCTTATATAAACCAAATTTTCTTCCCTGGCTTCTGAGTTCTGGGTTTGTGACTGTGGAATTTCATTAGCCCCTGAACTCTGCATATGTTGTCTCCCTTTTCTGCTCTGTATCTGTCTCTGTTTCCCCAGAGCTCAGGAGGATGTTGGGAGGGGAGAAATGAGGCCATCAAGTTTTGATGGCTTTGCTTGCCTCCAACATTGCAGTCACTAAGTGAAACCCTATCTTCTATTTCTTTTCCCACTCCCTCTCTCTCTTCCTGTCCCATACTGCACTTATGTTGAGCTCTTCAGGGACACCCATTACTGCTCATTTTCTACCTCTGTTCCTTGCTCACAGAAGATTCTGCCTCTGCCACATGCCTAGTTGCTCCTGACACTCCACTCAATCCCAGCCTCCAAGAATCCACCTTACACCGGCTTCATTGTGGAATGACCATGCCACTCCCTTTAGAAAAGCCATCTTTCAAGATGGCTCAAGTTTAGCTCCTGCCCCTGTTCACACTGAGTCCATACCAAGAAGAACAAGCCACTTTGAATGTGGCCCTGTGTCTCATCTCCTGCCACAATAGCTCTCAATTCACTTTAACACATTTAGGTATAGACTTCCAAGTATCATTGAGTACAGGTCAAGCTTTGTAAGTACATTCCTAAAACATTCCTTATAGTCACAAAAGTCAGGATTAAGCATGTTCTACTCTGCTCTTTTATATTCTCCTGTGGTCATTCATGATGTTAACACTCTCCACTCAGATGAACTGGAGTCTCTCCCAGAACTCCCAGGTAACAGGAAAAGCCATAGTACCCTAATAACTACCAACCTGTATTTACACACACAAAGATGGG
The DNA here is from genome assembly GCF_030435755.1 of Ochotona princeps. NCBI lineage: Eukaryota > Metazoa > Chordata > Mammalia > Lagomorpha > Ochotonidae > Ochotona > Ochotona princeps. Next base: position 15,327,840 of record NC_080844.1, on the reverse strand, counting down.
TACAGAAAGATTTATAGAAACAGAAATCTCTGTCTCTCAAGACATATCTGCACACACACACACACACACACACACACACACATTCAGATGTGGCATACTGGCTAAGAAATTATTTTTAAAAAATGAATCCCTAAAATTCAAGGAAGAACGGTGAAAGCAAAGCACAGATTCACAGCAACAAAACAACAAATAGGTCCTGAGGAAAAAGCTGATTAATAACAGTGGCGAGGTAAGGAAATTTTAAAACATACTGACTGATGCTTAATTTTTAGTTGTTTCTGGATATGTGCAGAAATGCCAAATCTTTACAAGAACCCATCACCATGTTAGCAGTGAGCTAGTATAGCATAGCTGTGGATAAGGAAAAGGAGTTTTCATTTCCATTGTGGAGAGAAGGGATGATAACGAGCTAACGCAGGAAGCATCTGTGATAAAATGATGGGGAGAAGTTGTCAGCGACAGAATCTCAAGCAACGTTAAGCCAGCACTAGCCCCTCCTTTTGGGAAAGAGAAGAAATGTCCAGTCTCGGACTTCTCTCGATTTAGACTGATAGTTTGAATTATCTCTTGGGATTCATGAGCAAGATGGTTCTTTCCTAAGGCTGGAGGTATTTAAGATACATACCATTAATATCATATTACCTTTTTTTCTGATTTGTAATGTTCATTTGTGGTAAGAATGGTCAAACTTCAAAATCCTTGATGGTTATTCAATACTGGAAGTATGACAACACAGAAACACTCTAAACAAATACATGGAATAATGTAAGTAGGAAATCCGTGCTAGTATAATTCTTTAACTAAAAGTGATTGAATGTGGAGGAATAGATCGGGCACCTTTGCTCTTTTGAAGTGTTGTGATCTTAATGCTTCCTTCCTGGATTCAACTTCTATTATCCCAAATTCCCTTGGAGCCCATAGTTTTGATCTCTTTTTGATAAGAAAGGGATTCTAGCCAGACAAATGTAGACAGTGAAAGTTGTTTTCCTCATAGCACAAAAGGCCCCTTGAGCTCTTCCTACAAGGTACAGAGCAGTGTGCCGAGCCAAGTGAGCATCTTACCATGACTTCCTGCATTGCCACGTTTGGGCAGGATAGGCAAGGTTTGATCTTTCTGGGCCAAGGTCTCCTATCTTTTTATATTACAAAGCTTTGCAGAACAATTCATCAGTGTCATGCTTAGATTTTTTCCCCCCAGGCTGATTTGTAACCTAGAAAATCAATTTGCTAACTGGCAATGATTCAAATTCAGCTCCAATTGCTTTGAGCATACTATATGTCAAACCCTGAGCTTGAGACTTTCTCACCAATGATCTTGTTTAATCCTTCTGTCAGTCACCAGTGGATCTCTCAGAGAAAGCCTATTCAGGAAAAGTGAACGAAGTCCACAGAGTTTTTTAGAAAGAAAATTGGATGATCTCTGGATATAGTTCTGGAACAAGATCCTCACCCCAAACCCTGCTGATGAGATCAACACTATTGAGGGAATCTTTCTTCATCTTGTGGTGCTGCATCCTTCTTGTCCAACGCCTTCTCTTTTCATCATAGCATGCTGACGCTTCTTGCTTCCATGGAAGTAACATCTCGCTCCTTCACTTACAATCAGACTGCCTCCGAAGAAGGCACCAAATGCAGCATGCTTTTCTTAGCATGGCAGAATACTCCCCATCTCAAAAAACAAAAATGCAAAGCCTTTCTCAAATCCAAGTGTTATCACTTTCTGCAGAAGATCTCTGGTGTATTTCATCCTCAATGCTGACAGTAACACAGAGGATATCACATATGCTATTTTCAGCTTTAACCAAGGGATGAGGGTGTGGGAGGGAGGAGTGGCAGATAGAGAAAATGTTCAAATATTCAACAGTATAAGTGCATACATAAATTGGCACATGTGTACAAGATTAATAATTTTGTTTGCCTTGTTTGCTTCTGAATTTTCATTTATTTTAAACGTGAGGAGTCGGAAAGAGATAGAGGAAAATAGAAGTGCCATCTGTTGGTTCACTCTCCAAAAGCTTGTAGCATTTGGGTTTGGCTGAGGCTAAGATCGGGAGAAGCCAGTCAGAGTTCTCCCACCTGCATGGCAGGAATCGCAAACAGAACTGGGACTCACACTCAGGCAAACTAATACAAGATGTGAGCATCCAAAATTACCTCCTAACTATGTTAAAACCTTAAATACTAATATTTTGTTTAATTTATTTAAATGCAGGGTTGCGTATTAGGTGGGTATATGAAAATAGCAAGTGCATTATTCTCAAAGAATTCGTTGTCCACTGGGGAATACAAATGTGTTGTATTGCATAATTTCAATCAGTGACCTAAAAGGTAAATAAAGTATAAAGATGTCACTATCACAAAATCGAGATATGGGAAATTGTGGTTACATGGTCATAGGAGGTCTCCCAACTATGGTGACAGAAGTTACTAGGCAGGGAAAAAAGAAGGCAGCAAAAAAAGGGGGGATATGGATGGAGTTTAAGAAAAGCAGAATGAAAACACGCACAATACTATGAATATTAAGAAAGGATGAGATACTTTGTTTATCAACAGAAGTGGAAATGAGGCTAAAATTAAGGCAGGATCATATAAAAAGTGCCTCATATTATTACGATCAGAAGTTTGAACTACATCCTGTAGCTAATAGGTATATAATTTAAGCAAGGTAATAGCATTAATATATTTGGATTTTTAAAAGAGGGTATATTAGCTTTTGTTACTACAAGGAAAAACCTAGATAAGCTACTTATCATAGAAGACATTGGCTTATGGTTCCAGAAGATCATAGTCCAAAATCATGTGGGTCCCATTAGTTGGGTCCAATGAGATCATGGGCTGGCAGTCCAGAGCTCTTCCTGAGAAAGAATCAAGTTCTGAACCAGAAAGAAGATGGGCAGGCGAGGCGCACCTCAGGCATTGTTACCCAACCTTTTGTAAGAATCACTTTCCGGGGGTCGGACAAGCAGGGCATAGTAGCTGCAAAATGTGTAAATTGGTAATGGAACGTAATGTACTGGGCAGGACTGAGCAAACCTTTGTCTACAAGCAAAACTAGAAACCAGCATGGAGCACAGGTCATACCGAGCTAGGCTCTTGTACCTACTGGTCCTCAGAGCAACCACGGGCAGGTGCATGATTTACAGCTAGGAACAAGTCCAATCGGGGAGGTAACGGGACACCCTAACTAGGTTGAGGCTCCCACCAAAGGGCGTATGTGCTAGAATTGGGGCTGTGTTCTATCTAGGAAACAGTTGTAGTCACCCGAGGCACTAGTGTGGGCTGGGATTGGATGCACCAGGCCAGTTCAGACCCCAACACCATCTGGTGCCATGGAGAACCAGAGGGTAGATGTGGGACTGACTAGGCTGGGTCTCAACCCCCTACTGAGCCATGCGTGAGCTGTATGTGGGTATGGACGAGCCATGGCCGGGCTGAAACATCCAACAACAAGAACCAGAATGGGTTGAAAGCCAGCCAGGAAAAGCCACTGTTCCTGCTAGGACAAGAGGTGAACTGAGTTGGGTTGGCTCAAGGACCCCCTGGCATGCGCAAAATCTGGCATTGGGAGGGGTTCTGATGGAGGAGCCTGGGCAACTCCTCTGGCAGGACACAGTCCATGCAGGTAAGCGCAAGAAGCATGATAGGAAACAGTCCAGAATAGGCCATGGAAAGTTTCCCACTGGCACACATTCAGCATGGGTCAGGAGCAGACCAGGCTGAATCAGTTCATGTCACCCACTGGCAAATCCGACCACCAGATCAGAGTGTGGGATGAGCCGGGTTTGGGCGTGACAAAACCGTACACATTATGGAATGCCAGGGTGTGGTTGCCTGTACTGGATATGAATGCAGCACCCAACCAGCACACGTGAGATCCAGGAAGGAAGGGAGGGGCAGAACTGGCGGGGGGATTAAGGGGCTGGTTCCCTCACCGGACAGCTATTCCCAATGGAGAGCGTGGGCTGGGATAGAGACAGACTAGACTATGCAAGGCTACAACACCTGTGCGCTGCATGTGGACTAGATCAGGGAAAAGCCAGGCTGGGCTGATTATTCCTGCTGGTGCAAGCATAAATTAGAGTGGGTGAGGGATGTTTGGGCATAGCCGCAGAAGCTGGCACTGGGGACTAATTCTGTCAAGTCAAATCACAGAACCACCTAAAGAGTGCATAAACTGGGACAGAGAGACCTGGGAGGGAAAAAGTGGGTTCCCCCTTCTTGGGTCACTATTCCCGTGGGAGGGCATGAAAACTAGGACGGGGGCTGGGATGGCTAGATAGAGAGGCACTCAACAACACCCGTGAGGGCTGGATGGTTGAGTTGGTTAGATAGAACTAAGCTTTAATACCCATTGACAAGTGCCAGAGCCAAATGGGATGGGGGACAGACTGGTCTTCTGCTACACATACTGGCAAACCAGGGTAGGGGGCGAGCCTGGTGGGGGTTATTGTGGGTCGCCCCGACTAGGCTGCAGCTCCCACTGGTTTGTGTGAGGGCCGAGTACGTGCTGGGCAGAACCAGACTGGACTGCAACACCCATTGGTTCCAGTGCAACTCGGGACTGAAAACAGAACCAACCCAGCAATTGCAACCACCAGCTGATCGGGGTGATGGACTGTGCCGGGCCCTGTGCTTGCTAGAACATACAAGAAACTAGTCTGGGAATACCTCAAAGTTTCTTTGGAGATCCCCCCAATCGAACTGCTGGACTCAGAACTCTAATCAAGAAAAGACAGAAGACAGAGCAGATCAATCATTCATCTCAGCTATATGTTGGCAGCGAAATATGGGGCAAACGGAAACTTTATGATGGATCATATCAATCAGTGGACGACCTCATCGAGCCAAACTGGCAGCGATTCATGGCTGGAGAACTGTTAACACCACTTGAGCACATATCTCAGAGCATGCCCCACATCCGGGACTCGGGGTGGGCGGGAAACCGGGTGGGCTTCTCCCTCAGTATCCCCCTTTACCTCAGATACATGATGGAAACAATATGGACATAATAGTATTACCCACTTCCCTATCCCCCTGAACCTTTTTTTTTCTTTTTCTTTCTTTAACTGTAATTAACTATGTAAAGATTGTCAACAACAACACAATAAAATAGATTAAAAAAAAAAAAAAGAATCACTTTCCAAAGCATAGCCCCAGAGCCCTGAGGATCTTTTATTAGATCCACCTCCTAAATACCATAATTGAATTAAATTCTCACCCTAAGGGACCAGTAGCTTAGTACTGTGGGGCTTAAGTCCTGCTTGAGTTCAAGAACCAAATCATTCTCAAGCACAGCAGGTGACTCTGGAAGGACTATGATTTAACTGCAGGGATTGTAACTAAGTAAAATTAATATGTAGTTGAAATTTTATTGTTATAGATGTATATTTATATCAATGTGTTTAAAACATTCTTTTCATAATATTAGAAATAATGCCATTGCTATACACTTTCTTCTAGGTAGTCTTTTATTGCATGCAAATAGCTTGATATACAATATATACCTTGGTTGTATTGGAAAAAAGTTGAACCTTTAAAAAAAATAGGTCTGATTCTCTACTCTTCTCTTTGCTAGCTAGCTCACTAACCTTCTCTAAGGGTCAAATTCCTTATCAGAGGATGGCGAATGTTGATATTGATCTTCTAGTTCGTTCTGATGATTAAAGAATAGGCTCCCTTGGTCTGGAAAGGACTCATTAAAGTACAGAAATCTGAGTGTGTTGTGTGTGTGTTTCTCTTCCCCCCCCCCACACACACACATCTGTTTTCTTTCCTCATGATTGGTAGCCAAGGAGTTCAGTTCATTACATTTAGTAGGATATGTTTAACAAACCCTGCTGATTGTGACTCAGCCAATTTAAATGACTAGTTTTCTTTTCTAGATGAAGCCACATGCTATAGGTGGTAACCAATCATAGAACCAGAGCCCAGATTCCTGGAACTGTATACTTTCAAAATTCACAGAAAGTCCCCTAGGATGGCTTCCTAACAAGCTGAACCTACATTCATACTGAAGACTTGTACAGCAGTACATATGTATGGAAAGCAATTCTTATTTGGGTCACTGATACATAGGAGATTGCTTTGTTGCTGAAATAAGAGAAAATCTAATAGTTAGGATAGTATAACATATATTGCCACTTCTGCAATAAATTCAATTTCATCCTTAATAGCATTTGTACTCTATAAAACTATACCAGATGCCATCTATTGATTAAGTATTGGTTTATTTCAAACAAAAGAAAAAATCTTGACTGAATGATAAGGATAGTTCAACTAAAAAAATAAGGGAATTTCTGGGTTTTTTCTAAACGAACTTAATGGCAGTGCTGTCAGTTTCAATATTTTAGCTAGACTGACAAATACTGGACATAAAGAAAAATGTCTTCAAGAAGTGAATAAGGCCTCACTTACTAGGAATAGATTTTTGATTTTTTTTCATTGATTAACATCTTGAAGATAAAGTGAATAAAATACATGTATTTAAATAGATCTTTCAGGTGTGAAGAGAGAAATTTCTCCCAACAGCATAACAGAAATTCAGAGTATGAACTTTCATTTCAGGGTAGGTGGGGTAAAAGTAATCAAACTGATCTCTTGTTTAAATTAAAAATACTGCAAACTACTGAACTGCACTTTTTAAAATCTCAAGAACAAAGAAGAATCAAACTAGCATAATATTAGTAGTTTGAATTCTAGGAGAAAATATGAGCTCTTACATGAAACCCCAGCACTAAAACTGATTTTGTTCCTATGGTATGTCTAGATCCTGGCAAAATTTAGACTCTAAAATGGACAGCTTTCAGTTAAAGAAGGAACCTAGAACTTTCCCCTGATGAATAGGACCAGTGGAGGATTCTCCTCAAGTGAGGATGGGATCACAGAGGGCGAAGATGAACTGGATTAAATATGTGACCTTCACTTCTTGTAACCCCACAACCTGAAGGGAATGACTGGTAAAGTTTCACAACACGAAGGAAGAAAACGAACAGATGAGCAAACAAATGCTGAGAAATAAATACATATAAATCACTTGTTAGGCCAATTTTCATCTTCAATCCTGGTCATCAAATTAAGAACTTCTCACACACACACACAAAAAATGTTCCCAGAATACTGGTTTACTTAAAGATAAGGCAGAATGAAAATAAATCCTATCTGGAGGAATATGTCTTCATACCAAACCTCTGTGTTTTCATTGCACACATTGTCAAGGACAGAAGTAAACTAAACCCATGGAAATATGCACATGAAGCAAGAGTCAACAGGAACAAGAGATATTTGCTAGTGGATCAAGCACAAGTAAAGAGAGAATCAAGGAGAATAAATTTAACAAATAATGGATGCCAGATGGACAATGCAATTGAAAATAAATGACATCAATGTTAAGACTGTTAAAAAACAGACTAGAAAAGTGTAACTTTTTTTCTTATTATTTTATGATTTAGTTTGAGAGGCTCTAGGATTTCCCCTCACTCCTCCCCACATTCCCTGTGCCCTGCTGATTTCTCCATATTATTACCATAGTATAGTCCTTCATAAACAACCGTAAGTCCATCATTCTATTTAAGTATATCCCAACATTATAGGTATGAACAATGGCAGAGAGTCCAGCATCCTATTGAGAAGATACATTTACTAGTTTCATTGGGAGTTCATCTTTGATTTGGAAATAGAGATGCATACTGCATTGTATTTTCAAATCTGGAGATGATAGTCTATCACAGTTATTATATATCCTCTTAAATGAAAAGCCATAAAACAAAAAAAGAATACAGAAAATTAACAACACGAAGTTAAATAACATGCTACTCATACCAGGAACTGAAGATATGTTTTAATAGCCATCTCTACTCCTGAATAAAAGAACTTCCAATGAAACAGTTAAATACACCTGGACAATATGATACTAGAATTTCTACCTTTGTCTATGTTAATAAAGTGTGATACACTGAAATTGCAAAAAAAATTACAAATAAATAACATGCTACTGAATGACCAATGAGTCACTGAAGAAATGGAAATCACAAACCTTCTTGAGGCAAACAAAGCTACTATATGAAATATGAGTCAGTGAGGAAATAAGAAAAAAATTTTTATGAAAGAATGAACATAAAAATATCAAAACTCATGAGATGTAAGTGCAATCAGAGTTCCAGAATATATATAAAAAAAGAGTATCCAGGATACAAGCAATCTTTGAGGAAACAGAATTTTCCAAGATTGACGACGAATCCAAACCAAAGATTCTACAAACCCAGTATATCTAGAGTAAGACACACTTTAGGAACAATCATTTTTGCTGGAACTGCAGAACTGTGTTTTTGTAATGAAACTATAGAGTCCCTGCAAGAAAACTAAGATGCACAAAGCCAGCGACAAAAGAATATACCTTAAAAGAGGCAGTAGTTAGAGTTCATGGTCTAACTTTTCAACATTAACAGTAGAAATCAGAAGACAGTTAAATAATAAATTGGCTGGACATAAATAGGTAACAACCTAAATTTAAAAGAAACCAGTATCTTTAAGACTGGCAAGAAAACAAAGCTATGTTTTCTGACTAACATCAAGTGTTCACGTCTCACCATAGGCAAACATTAAATATGCACATGCAACCGGAGGGAAGCAATCCCAGATGGGAAGTTTGTGACACAGAGGAGCAACTCTAAGGTGATAATTACACAAACTTGTCATTCCCTTTTTTCTGGCCTCCACTATTGCTGAGGCTGGAAAGTCAACCGTCTTTGTTCTGTGGATAATTTTAAGATTTCCTTTTGCCTTTGGTGTTCTGCAGTGTCATCGCGATGCTAGTGGGGTTGGAGCCCTAATTCTGCTATTTGCTACACATCCGGCTACTTGGATTTGCAGATTGTGTCTTAGCAATTTTGGAAGAATTTCAATTAACTATTCTTGAAATTTCCCTCTCAAAGCATTTGTAACATGTTATTGCATGCTGCATAAAAAACATACATGAAGAATTACAAAAGCTATTTAAGAAATGAACCACTTCCTTAAACATAAAGAAGGGACTTATGCTGACTTCAGCAATTGAGACGTACAAATATTCAATGCTTATGTGAAAAAAAAATTATTAGGGAGATTAAAGCAAATCCCACTGCTCATGTATCAAAATGATTAAAACCAGAATACAGAGAACTTCTACATCACTCCCCAGAAGTCCACAGTAGCTATGCCAAAGCCAGCGGTCAAGCCATTTTATCAAGGACTCTCCTCTGTGCGGCAAGGACCTATTCCTTGAGCCATCACTTGCTGCCACGTAGGGTGCTGATCAGCAGGAAATTGGATCAGTGCATAGCAAGTTAAAACTCAAACCAGACACTCTGGTTTGCAGGTGTTCCAAGTGGCTACTGCTGTGCCAAGTGCTCACCACAGGAATAGAAAATATTATAACACTTTGGAAAAACAGTGTACCAGTTTATAATAATATAAAACTGGCATACTGACAGATACTCTATTCATTCACAATTATCCAAAAGAGATTAAGTCATACAGCCCTACAGATGTCTGTGAATACTCATAGCAGCTTCCGTTGTAAAAGATAAAAACTGGAAACAACAAACTGCACCATCTCTCTACAATATCCTATTAGGTAATAGTTAAAAAATCAAAGTGCTTATATACAGAACAACACAGATGCATTTTAAAATCCTAACGCACATTACATTAGATGAAGAGTACATGCCTTGTGGCTCCACTTTAAAAAAATGTTAGAAGATGCAAATTTATCAAAAATGATAGAAATTAAAGGTTGCCCAGAAATGAAGTGAAGGGAAAATTAGGATTACAAAGTGTACCAGGAAATCTTATAAGACAATGGCACTGTCTAGATATTTTGATTGTGGTATTACTTTTATTTGTTTAAATTCATGAATTACACACTTTAATCTGTGGGATTCATCGCATGTCAATGAGGAGTGTTATAGACAGCAAAGAGCAAAAACAGATTCAGGTCAGTGGGGTTGGGGAGACACTAAGACATGGAATTCTCTGATCACATCAGTTTACCCGGCAGAATGTTCAAGAAGAGGAAATACAAACCGTTCAGTTATTTTAGAATGTCATCATCCCCTTCTAACTCAGATTTAGATTCTATGATCCCTGCCACTGCAGACTGACACATTCCCAACACTCAGCCTACCAGAAAAGGAATTCCCCTTGAGCAATAACTGTTCAAAACACCAGTTGCCTTAAGAGCCAATTACCTGTCTTCAATCACACTGATGTCAAATTAGCACGCCTTCTGTAGTACTTAATTAGAAGCAAAGTCACTGTTATTGCTGCAGTCTCAGACATCTATAGTTAATTATTTAAGGAAATTTCATTTTCTTTAAGTGCTTAATAATGTTATTAGAAAAGAAGTAATGTGAAAAGTGGTCATTCAGTGGATCAAAAAATTGGAAAGGCCATTCATATATTCCAGGGAAATTAACATGTAATTGCTTTCCCCTTTTCATAGGAAGAATAAAGGTATCATGGGAAATAGTCATGGTGCTTATCGAGTATATTTTAGTAAGCTGCTAATTACAATTCAATACCTTAGACATTAAATTCAATAGATATAGTATATTAATTTGTTCAAAAATTATAAAGATAGTAGTGATACACTACAATGCATATTTCAAAAAGCATATTCTTTCTCTATGTCCTCTCTCTAACACTGCCTTTTAAATAAAATCAATAAACCTTAAAAATAGAAAAGGAACAATACTGTAACATTGTATATATGAGACTGCTTCTAAAAGGTCATGGAAAATAAGTATTTTTTGTAATAAAATGATGGATGGGATTGGAGACCATTATACTAAGTGAAATAAGCCAGACACAGAATGATGAAGTCCACATTTTCCATAATTTTATATAAATAGGAAGAAAGTACAAATGCATATTATTTTGCATTTAAATATTTATAAAATATCCTTGACTGAACTATATTCCTTACCCTATATTTTCTTTTTTAAACACTGTATCTTCATTATGAATTCTGTTATGATACTACCTTTGCTTTCAAAAATGGTATGTATGAATGCATGTGTAGTTTTAATATATAAAGATACAAAATGTTAAAACTCACTAAATTTATGTGTTCTTAGACTCATTGCACTTACCTGTGTAATGTGAAATATTTTAAAACATAAAATTTAAGAATGACTACTATTCAAAATAGAAGTTCAAGAATAACTATTATGCAAAATTACATGTATTTCAAAAAATGTTTGACCCAAAATAAACATCATAATTACATTTTTTCTGTGGAGTTTTGGAAGGACTCAGATTACACAACCACCTCTCAGCAACAGTGAAAAAAATTATAAATATGCACACCAACAATTTCAATGCACTAATGCCATTCAACAAAATGTTCTTATTGCCTTTTGGAACTCCAGATATTTTACTTGGCTGTCCTGTTCTTCCTAACTTTTTTTTCAGTTTTATCATTTTGTCTGTGCTTTATTTCTGGGGATGCCTTCTCACTAATCTTCCACTTTACCAATATTTTCTATATTGTGTCTAATTTACTGCTAACCCTAGTCTGAGTTTTCATCCTAATACAATTTTAGTTTATGGAAGTCCCAGTTGGCTGTCTGAGCATGATTGATTATTTTGTATTGTTTTCCTTTCTCTGCAGTCACATTTCAAAGTTTTGTTTAAGCATTGGAATAAAAGTGCTTTATAAAAGTTGTCTAGTAATGGCTTGGTACAGTAACCTAGTGGCTGAAGTCCTTGCTTTGCACACGCCAGGGTCCCATATGGACGCTGGTTCTAATCTCAACTGCTGCACTTCCCATTTAGCTCCCTGCTTGTGGCCTGGGAAAGGCCCAAGGCCTTGAGACCCTGCACCCACGTGGGAGGTCCAGAAGAAGCTCCTGGCTCCTGGCTTCAGATTGCCTCAGCTCTGGCTGTTGCAGCCACTTGGGGAATGAATCAGCGGATGAGTGATCTTCCTCTCTGCATGTCTGACTTCCCAATAAAAATAAATATTTGAATGCTTGTGGATGTGCATGTTTTTGTTTTTCTGTGGGTATTTACTGGTGCCTTATTCCTTTTTTGCTTGATTTATCTTTGATCAGTGTTGCTAAATGTTATTAACAGAAGTAGTTTTTGCTTCTTTTTTCCACACAAAAAATTTCTAGTCAAGAGTGGAATTACATTATTCCAGAGGAAATTTGCAGGTGTGTCTAACTCTGGAACCATTATCAAATGTGTAACCATCTTGGGGTCCCTCTAGTGGGGTCCGGAAGTCAAGGTGTGACCACCATGTCGAGAAAAATCAGGACACAGCGGATGGAGACAAGGTGAATCAATGCATACTTACTGGGTTATACTGGGCAACTTATACCATATATATATATTTTTTTGCCTTCCAGATTTTTTTTAATTATTTATTATTTAACTTCATTAATTACATTGTATTATGTGACACAGTTTCATAGATACTTGGGTTCTCCCCACCCCTCCCCAAACCCTCCCACCATGGTGGATTCCTCCACCTTGTTGCATAACCACAGCTCAAGTTCAGTTGAGATTCCCCCATTGCAAGCGTATACCAAACATAGAGTCCAACATCTTATTGTCCAGACAAGTTCAACGGCTTCTTAGGTATACCCTCTCTGGTCTGAAGACAGAGCCAGCAGAGTATCATCAAAGTCAATTGAAAGCTCCAACATACCATCAGCAAAAATTTACATCATTATGGAATTAATTGACATAGTAATGAGTAGCCAATATGTTAAAAGTAAATGCGAGTTCCCAGCCACCTTCTGTGACCACCTCACCTATACTTTTAGTTTATACACAACATGTAACATTCAAAACATAACATGTTATACATAACATCATATCATCTTAAATTAAGGCAAACATGTGGTATTTAACCTTTTGGGATTGGCTCATTTCCCTTAGCATTATGGTTTCCAGTTTGGCCCATTTGGCCACAAAGAACTGCATTTTGTTTTTTTTAATAGCTGAGTAGTATTCCATGGAGTAGATGAACCATAGCTTTCTTATCCAATCCTCTGTTGATGGGCATTTTGGTTGCTTCCATGTTTTTGCAATTACTGATTGTGCTGCTATGAGCATAGGAGTGCATGTTGGTTTCTCATAAAACAAGTGTTCTGGATATATTCCTAGGAGTGCTATTGCTGGATCATACGGTATGTTGAATTTGAGTTGTTTGAATATTCTCCAACAAGACCTCAAAAGATGGAGTAACATGCCATGCTCCTGGATAGGTAAAATCAATATCATTAAAATGTCTATACTGCCAAAAGCAATATATACATTCAACGCAATCCCAATCAAATTGCCCAAAACATTCTTCATGGAACTGGAAACAATGATCCAAAGGTTCATCTGGAAGCACAAAAAACCACGGATAGCTAGAACCATCCTGAAGAACAGGAAGTTAGCAGGGGGAATCACAGTTCCGGACCTCTGGACATACTATAGGGCAGTGGTTATCAAAACAGCCTGGTACTGGCACAAAGATAGAGGGGAAGATCAATGGAGCAGAATAGAAACACCAGAAGGAAACCCACACAGATACAGCCAAATAATCTTTGACAAAAAGACAAACGACAATCCAGGCAAATGGGAAGGTCTGTTCAATAAATGCTGTTGGGACAACTGGTTAATAGCCTGCAGAAACAAAAAAATAGATCCACATCTCTCACCATACACTAAGATCAGATCTAAATGGATAACAGATCTAAACCTACATCCAGAAACCTTCAAACTTTTGGAAGAAAATGTTGGAAACACACTGGAACACTTAGGGGTAGGCCCTCACTTCCTAAAAAAGACTCCAAATGCAGTAGAAATCGAGACCAAAATAAACAATTGGGACCTCATCAAACTAAGAAGCTTCTGTACAGCTAGAGAAACAATCAACAAAGTCAAAAGGCAACCCACAGAATGGGAGAAGATCTTCGCACACGACATAGGTGATAGAGGGTTGATCTCCAGAATATACAAAGAGCTACAAAACAACCAAAATGTCAAAACAAACAAGCCACTCAAGAAATGGGCACGGGAAATGGGCAAACACTTCACAAAGGAACAAACCCAAATGGCAAATAAACATATGAAAAAATGCTCAAGTTCCCTGGCAATAAGGGAAATCCAAATTAAAACATCAATGAGGTACCACCTAACGCCAGTAAGACTGGCCCACATGAATAAAAGCACCAACAACACTTGTTGGCGAGGTTGAGGGGAAAAGGGATCCCTACTCCACTGCTGGTGGGGCTGCAGGCTGGTACAGCCTCTATGGAAATCAGTATGGAGAATATTCAAACAACTCAAATTCAATATACCATATATTTTGCAGGGCAAGCAGGCAGATGGAAGTTACTAGTTAACTACACAATTGCATACAAGGTACTCTAACAATAGATTACAAGAGATTTGGAAAACAATCACCAGGCTTCAGGCAACAGGATAGTAAACAAGCGTTACAGGAACCAATGCCAATAAGCAAACATATCTAATTAGAAAAGGAATCTAACAGAACTTTGTACTCAGATAAGTTTAGGCCACAATCACTTAAAAAAGAAATGATAGTGAAGACACCTCACACCTCTCTAGGCACACTTAGCCAGCAAGGCAGCCCACAATCTCAGCAGGAAGTTTCCTTCCTGCATAATTCTCAATCTGCCGAGAATGTCTGAGAGTTGTGGTTCCTTGGGCATTTGGTGGTCTGGTTCAGGGTGCAACTCTGTACAATTAGCAAATCTCTACATAGCCAAGATAAACCAAATTTACAGTTTGGAGATTTATGAGCCAGGCAATATGAGTCTTGCCAGGTCTGTGGCTTCCCTTCTATTCCTAACTGCAAGGAAGCCTCTGAACTTGGAGTTGTGCAGAAGCCAGGTCTACTTCCAGATCAATCGTTCTGAGTGTGTAGCTCTTTGATGGTCCCCGTTTGCTATACAGAGAGTCCAAAGCTCCATACACAAACTTCTGAGTTTGATTCCTGTTTCACTTCAATCTTTGGAGCATCTGCACCAATGTGTACATGGACAAGCCCCTTTTAGCAAAAGTAACTTTGCTCACTTTGCCTTTCTGACTTTTCACTATTCCTTTCATTTTAACCAGGCAATTATTTACTTTTTAATCACCATTTTGGCGAATTTTAATCATGTTAAGTTTATCCCAGCAATTTTTCCTCATCATGTTTGTAATATGGACAGAGGGGCTGAGAATGGGAACAGGCAACCAACCTGAAATCCTGCACCATCTCTTCAGGCAGCTGAGGTTTGCAGTTTATTTGGACAAATTTCATAAAGTGAAACATGTACTTGCTCACCACTATACTCTCTCCTCTGTGTGTGTATGTGTGTGTGTGTGTGTGTGTGTACATACAGGCCTAACTGGGTATTAATAAAATCACCTCTTTGACGTGCTATCTGATCCATGTTGTATATATTAGAAGAATCATTTTCAATCTGCTATCTTTTGTCAAGCACATACAAACTGAGAGATGAGGCTGTATGAAAAGTAACATCCACATATATTCACCTTTTTTATGAGATCATCTGCAAATCCTGTCCCCATGGCAACACAGGTACTCCTCTAGATTCCTTCTTTCATACTTCATTTTTTGCCTGGTCATGAATTTTGAAAGCAATACCTTAGGCATTAATTTTACATTTAAATCAATTGCTACACTGTTAACCCAATTTTCTCTCGACTTTCCTGAAATTTTCTAAAACACACTGATAAACAGAAAACCAAAACACTGTTATATAACTAGCAAATTCCAAGAAAATAAAATTGGCTGCTTCTAAGATATCAACAATATAATACACAAATAAGCAGGTTTCTAAATTTAATTGTTAACTTTTATACAGTTATGGAAACTTTCTATTGGTAATAACAACAGTATGATTTATTATTTGTTACTTGCTTTTACAGAGTCAAATTAAGGGCTCTACAGCAATCAATCCTTCTGGCTGGTAGTCACATTGTATAACAAAGATTAACAATGCCTATAATTGAATGCTTCAAAAATGTTTACTTCAAATTAAAACATGTTTCTTGTTTTCATTTCTTGCTTCCCTCTTATAATCCTCCCTCTTTAACCTATGGCTCTGAAAAAAAGGGATAACTAAATTTTTCAAATAATTCTGTATTTGTCCCTTTGCAATCATATTGTAATTTACTCTAGACCTCTCCAGATAGACCTGCGCAAGTTCAAGGTAAATAGTCTAGATAAGAAAGAAAAAGTTTGAATCCAAAAACAGGACAGATCTGGGCTCAAATGCAATGAACTTTAAGTCCTTGGGCAAGCTGTTGGTAACTCTACAAAGAGGAGTTAAAACCTGGTTAAGAAACAAAGGTGGCTTAAAATATTTCAAAAATAAAAAGAGAAGACAGAGACTGAAGAGTTAGGACACTCTTAGGATAAGCTTTGCGCAGTGGCAGTATCGTAGCCAATGAGGTTTATCCGACGCGCGATTATTGCTAATTGAAAACTTTTCCCAGGACACCCTTAAGATTACTAATAAAGCAAGCTTCATGGAAGCTACTAATAATGTTCCAAAAAATCAGGAAGAATAAGAATCAAGGAACTGTCCCTTTAGATCACAGGTTCCCAGGATGAATCCCTCCTCAAAGCTCTCATCCATCGCTCTTGTGGGCCACAGCCCATGCCCCTGTTTCAGGAACAATAGCAGTTTTTTTCCTTCTTGCAAATGCCCTTGCTAACTGAATATAGCATGTTATCTCACGGCAGGAATTCTGGAGAGAATAGAGTAATATTCCCCCCAGGCTTGCAGTCCTTAACACACAGGGAGGATTGGGAAGGTGAGTGTTGCTAAATTGCCAACAGAAAGTGTGATATATTCTGTATGCTTATGTTCAAATATTGATACTGCCAAAAATAAATCAACCTTGTGGTTTGACCACTTGTTGCAATATCCGTCTCTGCCCGATTCCCAGCTTCACCACTTTCCATCCATCTCCTTGCTTGTGCCCTGGTAAAGCAGTCAAGGGCAGCCCAAAACCTTGGAACCCTGCACCTGCTTGGGAGACCTGGGGGAAGCTCCTCGTTCCTGGCTTCAGATCAGCTCAGCTCCAGTCCACTTGGGGAGTAAACCAGCAGATGGAGGATCTTACTCTCTGTAAATCTACCTTTCCAACATACATTAATAAATCGTTTTTTTTAAATTATCTGCCACGGCAGTGAAGTGCTATATTCTTGAATTTAGACAGAAATAAATCAAGGGAAGGAAGCCTTCAGGCATGGTCAATAGAAGGAAACATCCTGCTTCCTTTAATTGTGGTTGCTAAGCCCAATCCTTGGGGATAGAAGAAGGTGCCAAGAGGGAGCAAACAGAAGAGGAGAAATTGAAAAGGGCCTGAGAGAAGCTAGGAAGATGTCAAATCATACTGCAAGTCTGGCTCCAAGTGAGGGGGAGAGGGAAGGAAATCGAAGTACTTTCAACTGTCCTGGCTGTCAAGACCAGAGGGGACAAGCAAAGCTAAAACTCTAGCTTGTGTTCCTGGGGAAAGTGAATGCTTTGGTATCACTGCCTACAGCCGTGATTGGCTGGCAGCCACAGGACAGGCAAAGGCCAAATATTTCAATGGACTTCGAGGCAGCAGCTCCTGCAAATCAGCCAGGAAAGGACCCCCAAGTCATTTGGGGTTTGGCTCATACATTCTGAGGCCACCAGTGAGCCAAATACCCATGTGGAAAACCATCTTTTTATGGAACTCCTTGGAAACTCTCTGTACAAGGTAACCTTCTCTGAAGGACAGGTACTGAGTATGAGGCCTACACAGACATTACTTGGAAGAACAGAGTCTATCCCAATCCTTACAGATCAGACTTCAACTTACAGAAGCATTTCTCCCAGAATTCAAGGAAGGCATCTAAGGTTAGATTGCAGAATCAACAAAACCAAAACAAGGTCCTCTTTCAGCCAAAACTAGGGTTATGAGTGATAGAATGATTAAATTACATTCCCCACAACTTGTCGGAATCCTAACTACCAGTACCGCAGGATGTGACAGCACTTACAAATAGGCTTTTTACAGAGGGAATTTCACTGAGAAATCATAAAGGTAAACATTAATCCGATGTGAACATTCTAACGCAAAGAAGATGCTTGGACACAGGCATTAACTCACAAAGATGCAGTGAAGAGATGCAGGGAGAAGGAGCAGGATTGCAGTGCCACACCCACATGCCAGAGATCATTAGCAAACTATCAGAAGCCAAGACAGCGGTCTTGGCCAAATGCTACTTCTCATTTCCTACAGAAAACCAACCCTGCTGATAATTTGATTGTGGACTTCAGTCCCCCAACTTGTGAGACAACAGAGTTCTGTTGTTTTAAATTCAGATCATGCTACTTCGCTACAGCAGCAATAGCAATTTAATACAGTGGATAAACACAGTGCAGGACAACATATCATAAGCAAATTGACAGTGTTGGCACGGGAAGTGGCCTGTGAACAATGCTCCCAAAACTTAATTCACATCCCCACTAACATACCAAGAGAACCATCCCTTTCGACAGCAACCCAACAGGAAATTCTAGTTCTTACTCTGGAAATATGAGCAAGCCTATTCACTTATTTTATGAATTAAATTAACTTTGACATATGAATTAGAAAGTTAGAAATTAAAATTTGACCATGGTAAGGATGTACTTAATGAGTTCTTGACCAGACAATTTGCTACCTTATTGAGAAATCTATATGTACAAAATTTTAAATGTCTAGAACTTAGAGGTTGGACTGTATTGTCAGCTCATCATATTTCATAGTGTACTAATTTGGTTATGGTTTTCAAATGTTGCAATTCTTGCATAACTAAATCAAGTTGGATAGAATATTTTCAAAATTATGAGCCACTTATTCTTTAATACTAGACTTTTCTCCAAATCTCCTTGTAACTCCTAGTTTCTTTCTCTGGTGTGAGCAAATGGGTTAGGTAAGTAATGGGACTATGTGTTTCAGCTAAATGGTTAATTTCTTTTAAAATCTGGTAGCTGAGTTCACAGATCTACCTTGGTTCTCTTCTACCTCTTTTGTTACTGAGGAAACATCTTATTAGTGTATGTCTATTTTTGGCATGTAAAAGGGTAGTTGGCCTCTACTTATCTAGATTTTTTAATGGTTTTTAATAAATACCAGTTGAGTGCTTTTGAGACAATACACTGCTGAGAATTTCCAACGCAAATCTTATTTAACTCCCCAAGCAATGGTGAAGATACCAACGCTCTCTTATGTAACAGGTAAGGGGCTGAAATTTAGAAGCATCAAGCAAGTTACCTGATGTCACTTTGTTAGAAGCAATGATGCTGAGGTATGGTAATAGACAGGATTTCAAACTACATTAGCTGAGCTCGCCACAGTGTTTCTCAAACTGGCATCTCCAGACCGCTAGGGTCAATTGCCTTTTTCTCAACAACTTGAGAGTCTATGCATATCTGTTTCTTTCCTTTTGGTAAATACACATAATGAAGATTAGTAGGGTAAGCACCTGCTACCTCACCACTGCTAAGTGGTGCCTGTGTTCATATTTGCATTAGTATTAACAAATCAGGTATGCACCAAATAAAGGTCAAATAGGGTTCGATCTTGCTGGTAGATGACAAGTTTCCAACAGTTTGAATACAGAAAAGGTGGGAGGACTGAATCACCCCAGGACATATGTTGGTACAGCAATATTAATTACACAGAACTGATATACACAGTAGCTGTAGGTCATGTAAATTATGTTCAGCATGGAAAAATTAATTCTCATGAATTACTGTATCAGTCGGTGTTCAAGCAGGAAACATATGTCTTAATCAAGGAGAAAATGGAGAATTTAATGATAGGACTAGTTACATAAGTACTGGCAAAGTTAAGGAAAACCCAGTGGTACCCCAAAGAATGTTATAATGAAACATTTGAAGGAGATGAGGAGGGAGCAGTCATGCAACTTGGAGCAATGGAGAGGAGGATAAAACTAGGTCATGTGGACTTGGCAGAGTGCAGAATTAATACCCTGGCCCCACTCCTATTCCTAAAGACCAGCAAACTTTTGCTAATGAACCTAACCAGAAGTGAACAGGCAAACTTCCCGTGATGTAGTTCATACAGGCTTATGGGTAGCCAGCATGGAATGCACGAATTAGGCTAAAGAATACTGAAGAGGAGGCCTGGTGTGGACAAATGAAAATACCTACCCTATTTACATCACCCAGTGATATATTGCCCTGTCCCAATAAATACCATATACATGGATGACTTATGTTTGGAAAGAATAATTATTAATCATTATTGAGTGAACACATCATCCTAGGCACAGATTTCTTCCCTAAAGTACAAAGAGGTAAGACAGAACAGCACTACAGAGCTTCCTGTGTAAGCAGAGTTGATATTTACCGTCTCACATTTATAAATAACATTCTCATGTATCTGCATTTTCCATTGTTAAAGTTTTTTACTTGTTTTCTATCGAGTGGAAAGCAGAGAGACACCAAGACAGGGAGAAAGAAATCTCACATCTGCCTGCTTACTCTTCCAACACCCACCAAGGCCAGGCCAAAGCAGGATTCCAGGACTCCATCCAGGTCTCTCCCATAGGAGTCAGGTGATTAAGTCATGATCTGCTGCCTCATAGGATGTGCGTGAGCATGAGACTGCCTTGGAAGCAGAGGAGCTGTGACAGAAACCAGGCATTTCAATATGTGGTGCAAGCAACCCACGATGTACCATAACTACTACCCTAAACTCTCAACTCTTCAAACTTTTACTGAAGAATTAAGAAATTGCATTGAAGTTAGAAAGGAAGTGCTTATGTGTGTAAGTGCATCTTTCTGGTTAACTATTTCAAAATAAAAAAGCTAGAAGTGACAATTGAATGACAGTTGGTTTCAAAATGGCCTTTACTGGCTGGATTGAACAGTCTGAGCTTAAAAAAAAATTAAAAAAAACTTTATTTTAAAAGTTAACTGTGTAAATGTAATGGCGTAAGAAAATATATAACCAAAAACAGGTTTAGACAAAAAGACGCCGTGTTTTTAATCAACACAAAGTCGACTACAAGTTAAAACTTGATACAGCTGAGAAGAAATTTAATGCAATCTTAGCCAAAGGGATTTTCCAGATCTTACTGCAAATCAAGGAAATTGGAAATTTCATGGAGCTTTGCACATATTAAATAATTGCTGGAATGCTGAGTGCCATTTAGAGGGATATTGGCAAGAGTGACCAGGAAATAAAAGAGCTCAAAAATAAGATGCAAACAATATATACACAGAAGGGATCAAATGCCTATAAAATATTCAGGTAACATTTGATGGAGCAGGGGGCCATAACGTAAAGTGACATGTGGTGCCAGCATCCCATACGGGTACCAGTATGAGTCCTGGCTGCTCTACTTCTGATCCAGCTCCCTGCTCATGCACCTGGGAAAGCAGCAGAGGATGGCCCAAGTGCTTGGGTCCCTTAACCCTTGTGGGAGACCTGCAAAAAGCTCCTGGCTTCAGGCTGGTGAATCCTGGTGATTGCAGCCACCAGGGCAGTGATCCAGCAGATAGAAGATATTTACATTTAAAAAAATCTGAAGTTTTATGGGCATGGGGTTTTATCAGTCTTAAGTAACTCTAAGAGCAAAATTAGGACAAAGTAAGCAAATAGATTTGGACTTGACAGGGAGAGGTAAAGATGTGTGTAGGTGCAAAGCTTTTCTCTGCAAAATGAAGGCTGAAGCATTAAAGGGATCTCAAGGAAGTGGAAATGTGTGCTCCTGCAATGAAGGCATAGTGGGACTGAACATCCCTAAGTTCCATGCTGTAAAATTTAATGACAACAAAGCATACTGTATATGAATAATGTCAAAGACCAAACCAGGGAAGGTAGCTTGACTTTAAGCAGAACATTTGAGTTTTTCTGTATTGCCCAAGATGTGTAATACCTGTTAAATTATAACAACTACTAAACTAGTGGAACACTCCCCTTCCTCAGTAATTTTTGTGGTAGTTTATATTACATTGTTTGGAAATTATTGGCCAACAGTGAGTTATTTTGTACATGCATCATGAACAATACTGATTGGGAATCAAAAAAATTCAGGAACATTCAAGAAAAATAATGTACAATTTGAACACTTTCCATTCTGTAGAAAAAAATACCCCAGGTGAAGCCAAAATTCTAATCCAAAAATTGAAATACAGTGTTTGGGCACAATGGACATCTTCACTCCAGCACTACTGCATGCCCCAGTAGAAACTTTGGTGCATAAATTAAGTACAGAGCATCAAAGCTGGTTCCTTGTCATATGGTTGACTTTAAGGATTTGACCTGAA
Source organism: Ochotona princeps (assembly GCF_030435755.1). NCBI lineage: Eukaryota > Metazoa > Chordata > Mammalia > Lagomorpha > Ochotonidae > Ochotona > Ochotona princeps. The sequence goes on along the minus strand of NC_080844.1, from coordinate 15,305,512 downwards.
GTTGTGGCTTTCACTCCCTAGCCCAGGAGATGAAGGTTTCCTCAATAAGAAAACTGAAAGAGAGGTTTTTAAAAATAAAAAGCAAATCCTCAGGTTTCTAAGCCAAGATTCTTCATCTATCCTTGGAACGCGACAAAGACGACTGAGTCAAGTGCAACATTTCATTAGCAAAGACAAGTGGAAAGGTAACTGGAGACATGATGGCCGTTTCTTCTAAAATGGTGAGAAACCAGCTTGTCTCGCTTAAAGAAAACCTATCTTATTTATACTTCATGAGACCAGGGTGTCGAGTAACAAAATAAATACAGAAATAAATTAAAATTCCCATAGCTGGAACTGTGCATAAAGATGAAATAGAAATGAGGCTATCCCTCAAGGGGTGTCTAGGGCAGAAAAGTTACACTCTTACAAGGATGAAATGAGAGGCAGACATAATGTGTATGAAACACAGTGAAAGGAATGGAGTTCGTCATATGAGAATCAAGAAATGCAGTATTGAGCTCTGAATGATGCACAGAACTACATCAAATTCAAATAATGAAAAAAGGCAAAAAGAGATTGAAAATCTGAAGACACACGTACTGACATGTCTGCTACACCAGGTAGACCAGCTCAGCACCCCGAGTTTTTCAGTATCCCAAACTCCCTTCAATTCTAATATCGCTCTACAAATACGCAAACAATTTGTCTCCAAAGAGAACGCCAGGAAGTCCTTTAGGCCAGCTGATTCTACCACTGAGTGCCTCAAACTGAGAGTTGAACAAGTACTAAGTTCTCACTTGTCAAGATGGTACATGTGTTTCAGAGGTTGGGCACAGAAGAAAGCGCTCCACACTGCTAGGAATGCAACTTGAACAAATGGTTAAATCAACCAAAATGAAAGTAGGAAAATGGAGACCAGAAAAAGAAGTTCACCACAACAAAGGTAATTATATCATTGAAATAATGAAAAAGAGAAATACATCACCATTCTACTTCCATACAAATTTCTCAGGCTCTGGCCAATTGCACCTGAATGCACTCATTTAATCAAACAATTTATGCAGAGTGGTAGCAATCAAAGAGGTTGGCTATGACAAGTCTCTGGCACTGAAGGCCAGACTTCAAATTGTAATTTTTCTCCTACAACGAAAATGAGCTCCCTAAACCAGCTGCCTGTTGTAGGCTGTTTGGCAGCACATGTTTTTACAGCTTAGACTTCAGCTCTAGCCCCAAAGCTAATACAGATGTGGTGGTAATTCATTCTTCATCTGTCTACAGACCCATGAGTCCATATAGTGAGGAACCTGTTGATCCGGCCCCAAAAGGACAATGGAATTTCAGGGGCTTTTCCCTCAGAATTAGTCATTACTGTGCAAAGCATGTCACATAATCAAGGCCCGGTTGTGGCTTTCTCCGGGCTGAAGTGCTGTTGTGCAAGGGACCTGCAGGCAAGGTTGAGTGTTGAATTACCCCAATGTTCCAGCAATACACATACGGCACTTAGGATAACCGTATGTGTATTGTACATCATCCAACCCTCTTAACAACCTTATGTAGTCCTGTGGTCTTCCATAAATGAGAAACATTGGATTGGGGTGTAGTTTTGCAACTGATGAGATGACACGTTGTTAAATTGGAGTTTAACATGTAGTGTAAGTTTTAGTATGGACAAATAACAAACATACAAGTAAATGTGAACTAGATCAGACAACGGTAGATGTGAAAGAGATAATGGAACAGAACAGGTAGAAATAAGAGCTAAGAAGAAAATGAAGTAGAGAACAAGGTTTGGGAACAGCAGTGTTTCTATTATGAGTTACCATTAAGGGGACACAAGGAGAGATACAGAAACAGGACTTGCAGGTATCTTGGGAAATACTATAGACATAAACGTAGAGGCCTTGAAGTGAGAAGACAGCTGGTGCAACGAGATAGGAAAGAAACCCATTCAGCTCAAAGCCCTTTGAACAGGCAGTAGAGACCAAGACTAGTATAGAGTTAAAACAGGGTCCCAATAGCACAGAATTCGTGGTAAATTTCAGGCACAACTTTGCATATTGTGCTAAATAACCAGAGGCCACTGGGTGTTTCTGGGCCAAGAAGCATCCTGTTTGACTCTGGTCCTTATATTAGGGACATGCAGCACTGAAGAGCTAGGAAGAGCAGAGAGGAAGCTGATACACACTACAGGAGAAATGTTGGAGGCCGCTATGTTGCCCATGCTGCAAACACCTTGAATGCACAAACTCCTATCTCCAAAGTGATGGCATTAAGAGGTAGAGCCTTTGGAAGGTGATTAGGTCATGAGGGTAGAACTTCAAGACTGGGATTAAAGCCCTTACAAAAGAGACCTACAGGCAGCTCTTACACTGTATTTGGACTAGGTGAAGGTGACAAAGGAGAATCAGTAGAGCAGACTGGGAAGGAGCAAGGGCAAGGTCCCAGAACTGTGTGTCCTAGAAACCAGGAGGGAAACGTGTTTAGGACAGAGAAAAGGAACAACTGCAACAAATGTTGCTGATGAAATAGTTTGAGGATTAAAAAAAGCAAAGCAAAGCAAAGATTCAAAATGACTGTCAGGGACCAGCATGTGGCGCAGTGGGTTAAGCCATCATTGATGACAGCAGCATTCCCTGCCACAGTGCCAGCTCACATGCCAGCTGATGCATAATGTGTTTGAGAAGACAGAAGGTGGCCCAAGCATCTGATGGCACCTTTGTGGCAGACCAAGGTGGAATTACAGTCTACTGCCTTTGTCCTGGCCCAGCCACAGCCATTGCAACCATTTAGAGAATGAACCAATGGATAGCACCTGTCTTCCTCTCTATTTGTCCGCCTGTCTCTCTCACTCTCTCTCTGCCTCTGTGTGTTTTGTTCTGCCTTTCAAATATATTAAAATGTCTTTAAAAATCATTATGCTATACTGTTTTTCCACCAGCAGTCTTTAAATGATTGCTCATCACTCCTGGCAAAATAAATAAAACATCCTACCATCCAGCATCTCTGTATATAAATCCACTGAAAAATGGACACACATTCTATCTAAAACACAAGCTTCAACTAATAGCAATCAAATCTTCAAGTTGTTTATCTTACAAGAGTTGGTGCTTTTCTACCTGCTAAATCATTTTCTGTTTCACGATAAGAAGCTGCTTCATTATGATTTTATCTACACTAAAATGTTACCTCTTTTAGTTCTACTTGGTTAGATGTGATTCTATCAACTGAAGCACAGATATTTGTTGAAAATAAGGCTATTTTTCTTTGGATTTTCGGAGAAGCCGTAATTCTCAGTATTTCTAGCAAGACACAATATAAGGCCCATTTGAAAGCCTGATTGTATTTTAGTTCATTAGATGCCCCATTCCTCCAGCAGCAGCAGCAGCATCAGTGAAATTCTTCCATAACATCAAGTAGAATGATTAAAAAAATAGATTTTTATTCCATCTAACTACACTCTTATATCCCTTTGGGTTATATTCTCCTGTTCATACAGTGGAGAATTCATAACTAGGAATAGATTGCAATTGTTTAGCCCTGACTTCTTTTGAAAAGGAGGAAGTCAAGGCCCAGATTGTGTAGAGAACTGAGAGTAGCTCTAGATTTGAACTGCCTGAATTAGAACCCTGTCTGGATCCTTCCTTGTTGGGTGACTTGGATCAGTTTACTCCTAGACCAATGACGGGACACAGAAACCATTTGAGCTTGTAGTTACAGAATACTAAAATGACAAGTGCAAGGCACTCCATAGCATGCTTGGAACACAGTAAATCCTCAGTAAATACTATCTACAAAAAAGTAACCTATAAAAGCAGAATCAGTGGACAAACTTGCCCTTTCTGCTCTTTTCTCTGGGCTATGACACCATTTAAATCTGACGCAATAACACTTTAGGTCATACTGATCAAGCCACACCAGAGGGTGAAAACGGAAATGAGAATGTGTGTACACTTTGTTCAGTCCAGTGGAATTCCATGCTCATCAGAGAAACATATCTCCCATTCCCAGGTCATTGATTCCTTTAGTAGCTATGGTAGAACTTCAATAAAACAAGGAGCCACTTGGAAGCAAGCACGTGAACCTGCTACAGTGTTCTTTCTGAAGGTAGGGGATGTTGGCAACACATCAGCAATGTCCCTGGAGAAAAGGCAGGGTGAACAGTGGGAGTTGAAAGACAACTTTTCTTCATACCTATTTGAAAGGCAGACTGATAGAGACTAGGAAATGGGCAGAGAGAAAAAGAGGGTGAGAGATTCCATCCATGTAACAGTCCACTCTCTTAAATACCTACAAATATCAGGATTAAATCAGGTTGAAACCAAGAGCTCACAACTCAATCCAGACAAGACGTAAGAACAGGAAGCTGGATCTGAAGTGGAGGCTGGACTCAGTCCTGGGCACTCTGATATGGAGTGGGAACCACAGCACCTGCCTTGACTCAATACTCTTCCAATGCAGACAGCAGCTGCATTCCCTGGCCTCTTCACAGCACAACTTCATTTTCTGAATTCTCTCCTACAGAGATCCACTGGCTCACTTTTGCAGACCTATGTACTGTTCTTCACTATTTTAAATCCGCACAAAGCAGCACCTCCTTTAGTATGCCAGTCAGATTTGCAAAGCTTTTTTTTAAATGCTTGTTTTAGCCTCATTTTATTTATTTTTGGTTACTTGGTTTTTCATTTTTTATATGGAAAGCAGAAAGTAACAGAACAAGAGAAATGGTCGAGAAGAGAGGTTTTTTTTTTTTTTTCCCTACATAAATATGAAGGAAAAAAAAACCTTTTATGCCTCCCGTTATCACTGCATGGGTCATTCCTCTTTGGGAACACAGATGTTTCAGACTCAACTTTGACAGAATCCTAAATGGAGCTAGAAAGTGCAGAGAGCTGTGCATTTCCGGAGCCTGTTTCCCTTGGGAGGTCTGCAGAATACTGCCTCAGCATAGAGATGGCTCTGAGCAAACTTGCAATAGAAACCCATTTGACTTTCTCTGTTTATGATCTTTAGTAGACCTAAAAACAGCTTGGGCTTCACTGAATAATTAGGAAGATAATGTAGAAAGTTCCAGTTCACCCACATCCAGTTTCCCCCTGTTTGGACATCTTACAATAGTAATGGCAAAGACCACCTCCTTAGTCAGACTTCCCTGAGTCCTCTTCTCGGTTAACCTTCAGGGTCTGCTCTGGTCTGGCCTGCATTACCCAGTCTCAGTCAGGAGTCCTGCAAAGTCAGTGAGACAGAGTTCTCTATCCTTGTTATTAACCAAGATATCTCTATTCCTTTTCCCCTGTCCTGGGCACTTGATCTTCATGTGTCCTATCAGTCAATTCAATAAGAACATTCCCAAAGTTGGCATTTCAGACAGTGATCAAGACTGTGATTGGGACTTCCACATTGCACATTTCAAGTTCTAGTGCCCGCCGCACTTCCAAAACCAGCTTCCTGTAAATGAGCACTCTGCTGGGATGCATTGAATGTCTAATGGGTAAAGCTACCACTTGCAGTGCCAGCACGCCAGATGGGTGCTGGTTCTAGTCCTGGCTGCTCCATTTCCAATCTAGCTCCCTTCAATGGTCTGAGGAAAGCAGCAGAAAGATGGTCCAAATGTTTGGACCCCTACCACCCACTTTGAAGACCAAGAAGAAGCTTTTGGCTTCAGCCTGGCCCAGTGCTGGTTGTTGCAGCCATCTGGAGAGTGAACCAGTGGGTGGAAGATCTCTTTCTCCCCTCATTCCATATCTGTTCTTACTTTCAACATAAATAAATCTTCAAAAGAAAAAAAAACATGAGCACTCTAGGACACAGCAAGTGGTAACTCATGTACTTGGGTCCCTACCAACTGCATTGGAGATGCAAATTGAGTTCTTGTCTCCTGGAACATGCCTGGTCCAGCCCTGGTTGTTGTGGGCATTTGGAGAGTAAACCAACTCTCTCTGTCTCCATTTCAAATACATTTAAAAAAATTTAAATATGAGGGCCAGGCACAATGGCTTAGCAGCTAAAGTCCTCGCCTTGAACGCACTGGGATCCCATATAGGTGCCGGTTCTAATCCCGGCAGCCCTGCTTTCCATCCAGTTCCCTGCTTGTGGCCTGGGAAAGCAGTGGCAGAGGGCTCAAAGCCTTGGGATCCTGCATCCATGTGGGAGACCTGGAAGAAGTTCCTGACTCCTGGGTTCGAACTGGTGCAGCACTGGCTGTGGTGGTCACTTAGGGAAGCTCTTCCTGTTTCTCCTCCTCCCTGTATAAGACTTTGCAATAAAAATAAAACCTTAAAAAACTTAAATATGAATACTCCCTTACCATGTTTCCCCTGAGTAAATTTCAGTTCACTGACTCCACTGTGACCCGACTGTAATTCCCTACTCACTGGTGCTATTTTCAGAATTGAGCCAATTCCATATTGAAGTCTCTTTTCCCAATTGTGATGATTACTCTTCTACTGTCAAATTGTATGCTTATTTTTCTTTATAGGAGGACACACGCTTTATAATTAATTAGTCATTAACTATTAACTGCAGATGACACTTTAATCAGATCTCCTTCATCTCTATCCAGTGTTTATCTTCTGTCCCACGTTTCTACGTAGCTTTTTACGTTAAATTTACATTGTTTTTTTATGTTAAATTTATTTGTCATGTCTCATTAGGCTCTGTTACATATGTTGGTTTCTTATGCTTTTTCTCTTTAGACTCTTGCAGGTATGAGAGTTTGTCGTATTTTGATTTTGATTGCATGGCAATTCTGGCATACAGGTCAGGAATTCTGCAGGATACCCTCCTTACATTAAGTGTCTAATATTTTTCTATTGCTTACATCATGATTATGCATTTTGGGGAAGAAAGATACCAAGACGAAGGGCCATTTTTCATCACAGCCCATCAGTGGCATATAATACATGCATGGTTAATTGATCAGTACTAATATTAACTCTGATTGCTTGGGCTGAGGTAACATCTGTCAGGCTTCTTCATTGTAAAGTTACTCCTTTGCACCTCCTCCCCAGAGTGTACTAATATCTAGGAGGAATTTACTATGCATGGTTCATAGTTAAAGAGCACAAACTATATACTACCAACTTAATGGCAGAAGACTTACATAAATTATTTGAAATTATTCCTTTGCAGGGGATTTGTCTATTTTCCTTTCATCTTTATGTTCTGTCATTTACTTGTTTTAATACAGATTCACAGTCTAATACTTATAAGTTAGATTATAATTCAATGATTTTCTTGCCCAAAGATTTACAGTAGTGCCCATTGGGAGTTCTATCACTTCTCACCTGTATCTCTCTCACATTCCTCCATCAGTGGAGATTTTTCCTTTGTTGTTAGTCTGGTAGAATTTCCTTACTTTATGGCACCATGAGGTAGTTTAGGCTCCTCTTGGATCATTCCTGTCTCAGTCTTGGAATCATCCATTTCTCTAAGGAACCTGGGTTTCTTTTTAGAAACTATTATCTCAGACTCATAAATCAATAGAACTAAACACAGGGCATGAAAATGAAAACATACCATGAGCTGATCTTAAACAGGAGTGCTAACAATCGGTCATGAGGAAACTAAGGTCACTTCAACACAATGTTAGGAAGATTTAATATCCATCTACAGAATGATGAAATTAGACCTTCATCTTATACTCTACAAAAGATCAACTCAAGATGGGTTTTGAATTAAAAACTTCAACAACAAGGACTGAAACTGCACAACTCCTGAAAGAGAACATAGGGAGAAAGTTTCATAACAATGATGATCTGGATATTACACCAAAAATAAAAGCAACAATAGTAAAATGAAAAGTGATGGTCCTGAAAGAAAGGTCTCTGTACAACAGAACAACTGATAGCAATGGCAGAAAAAGACAAGCGTTGCTAAGAGTGTAGAACTTATGAACTCTTGCATACTTGTGAGAATGTGTCATGGTGGAGATGCTACAGAAAATAATATGAAGCTCCAGCAAAGATTAGAAAGAATAGACTATACAATATAGAAGCCCTCTTGAAGTGTATGTGTCCAAGAGAAGTAATGTTTAGGTGATCTGCAATTCCATATTTATTTCAGCATTATTCACATTAGCCGAGACATGAAAACAACTTAAATGTCCATTGATAAATGATTGGGTAACAAACAAAGTACTATCACAAATGAGAACACAGGTAAAACTGTACAAACAAGCTAGTCACAGAAGGACATAAACTGGGTAATTCCAGTTGTGGAAAATACCCAAAAGAGTCAAACTCAAGACAGAAAACAGAATGATAGTTGCCAGGTACTGGGGGAAGGAAGAAATGAGAAATTGCTCCTCAGTAGAAATAAAATGTTTGTTTTACATGACAAGTGATTTCCAGAGTGTAGTTGCATAACACTGTACCTCTGGTTAACAAAACTGCATCACATATTAGGTATGCTTCTTGCTGCTACGGTGTCATTGTTTCAAGGACCACTGACCTAACCTAACCAAGCAAGTAAACATAAGAAAACATCAAAGCATCCCTGGGAAGTTTTGAAATTAATGCATAGGGTTTTTTTCACAATACATATTTCTATGAACTATTTGAAGGTATATGTGTATACAGTAACTTTTAAATATTCTATGTATCATAAATTTCATACTGAAGTCTCCAATTCTGGTTCATTAACACATAGATCATTTTAGCTTTCTGATCTGCAAATTCCAACAGTAAGAAACATAGCAGTCATTATTCACTACCTATGTTAGTTTCTTATGGTTACTATAACAAACTTAGTCCTTATGATAAAATAAACTCTTTCAAAATGCTGGATACCAAGTATCTAATTCAATTTCACTGCTCCAGAATCAAGGCCCCAGCTTTCCAGTATTTACTCTGGAAACTCCAGGGAATAATTTGCTCCTTGTCTTTTCTAGTTTCTGGAAGCTGCCAGCCTTCCTTGGCTTTGAGTCACATCTCCATTTACCCCTCTAACGATATGACAATGATGATGCTAGGTTTCCCTGGATAAGCTCATTCATTTCAACTTAATCACATCTGCAAAGAGTTCCAGGCAACATAACATTTACAAGTTCTAAAAATTAATACCTTATGTAGTTGTTGTCCACTACTGAACCTGTGTTATATTTGTTTATTCAGTTCCAACAATCATGTTTTGAAAATAAAGACTGATGCTGAAGCAAAAATGATAAATTTATTCAGTAATAATTATTGCAACTTGGAAGCAGGACCAATGTGAAAAGACTTGGAGAGAAGCCACTGTGTATTTTAAAGTGAAAATGACATAGTAGGAGAGAGATGAGAAACTCCAGTAGAACTGAGGAAGTACAAATTTGTCAAAGGCAGAAGCAGAGATTGGTCAATGGGATTAATCTGTCAATTTGGTAAATTCCTTCCCTGGAGAACAGAAGATGAATGTCTTCACTTCAAAGTGTAGGATTGAATGAATGATAACTTATTTTGAAGCTTTGATCCTTCCCAGAAAACAATTTAAAGAGCTAGAATCATCATTCCTGGACATGGCCTTGAGGTTTCACATACCATGCTAGCAACTCTCCAAGTCTCCTAATGCTGCAGAGTGGATAAAATAACTTGTGCTGAGAGATTGCCTTTTTTATTGCAGACCAAGGTTGAGGCCACTTCAGAAGGGGGCACAGAAGCCCTCTCCTGAAGGAGAGGGTCTTTGTTTACTATGAGGGTCTTCATCTTGAACCTCATAGGAAATGACTCTTTCAACTGAAATCCAGTACTTAATTCCTTGGTTTTCAAAATTACTTTGGCCAGTCCTTCGTCTTTCACCACCTTCAGTGAGACTGTTTCATGCATTTGTAGTGAATTTCTATAGCCATAATCTGTAAATCATCTCTGGGATTTTTGAGCTCAAACAACTTTAGTTGGATTACATTAAAGTTCATTTTTTCAGTTTTACTTATTATTATTATCATTTTATAATACAGTTCCATAGGCCCTGGGATTTCCCTTACTCCCTCCCTAATCCCCTCCCCTCTCACTGAGTTCCCCTAATATCATTACTATAGTATAGTTCTTCATAAACAGTCATACGTCCATCATTGTGGGCATGGAAAATGGCACAGACTCCAGCATTCTATTGTCAAGATATAGTCAACAGTTTCATCAGGAGTCCATGTTTGGTCTGGAAGTAGAGATGCATACTGCATTGTATTCTCACATCTGGATATGACAGTCTTCATTACATAATTACTATACATCTCCTTAAATGAAAACCCACATTACAAAATCAACAACAGGGAGAAAATACAAATTTACAATGCCATGATGTTTAATAACATGCTACTGGATATTATAGTCTCCATTACAGAGTTACTATCCATCTTCTTAAATGAAAAGCCACAAAACAAAATCAACAACAGGAAGAAAAAGAAATGAACAACCCCATGAATTTAAATAACATGCTACTGAATGACAAATGTGTTGCTGAAGAAATGAAAAAGCAAATCAAGAAAGTAATTGAAGAAAATGACGCTATTATATGATCCACGAGTCACTGAAAAATTAGGTTAGAACAAAGTGTTTTTGAAGAGATGACACTCAATAAAAAAAAAAATCAAAATTCATGAGATAGAGTTTCCACTGATCTTTATTGGTGAAATGTGTCTCCTGTAGGCAACAAAAAGATGGGTTTTGCTTTTTTTTTTTTTTTTTTTTTTTTTTTTAATTATTTATTATTTAACTTCAGTAATTACATTGTATTATGTGACACAGTTACATAGATACTTGGGTTCTCCCCACCCCTCCCCAAACCCTCCCACCATGGTGGATTCCTCCACCTTATTGCATGGACAAAGACAATTTGGGTCCAAAGTCCTTTCCTGCTCTAACTTGTTGTGATTCTTTGAGTTTATTTTATATACATATCTATTTTTTTTTGTCCTGCTTATTGCTATAAGAACTAACCCTGCTCGTGAATATTCCCTTTAGCTAGCTTAACAAAATGATGTGAGGAAAAACTCACGTGGCCAAATGCAATGCCGAAGAGACAATCATCATGATCTCTTATTAGCCCTTTCCTGCTTCAGAGTGTCCTTCCACAACACAGACTGGCATGTCGGTGGGGAAGAGACACTCGTTGCAGCTACCTCTGTGTAAGCGAGTTCCTGGATGAAGCGAGATTTCCTGTCAATAAATGATATCACCCCCACAGGAAAAAAAAAAAAAAAAATGCTGGGGTTTTGCTTTTTAAATCCAGTCTCATTATCTATAATGTTTGATGAGTTTAATCCATTTATCTTTAAGATTAATATGAATGAGTAGTAATTTGGTTCTGTCATGTTAGCAATGGGTTGGTTGTTCATTGATTTAGTCTTCCGTTATTTTACTGGGATGTTCTTCACCTTTGCCTTTGGTTTTTGTAGGTGCTATTCCTCTTCTCTCTCAAGAGAATATCTTTGAGTATCATTTGTAGGACAGGTTTGGAGGAGGCATGTTCTTTTAACTTTCTTTACTGTGGAAGTTTTATTTCATTTTCAAAGACAAAGGAAAGCACTGCTGGGTATGTTATACTGAGTCAACAATATTTTGCTTTTAGAATCCAGAATACATCGCTCCATCCTCTTCTGGCCTGTAGAGTTTCCTGTGAGAGGTCTCCTGTGAATTTAACTAGCATTCCTTTGTATACTAACTCATTTTTTACATGCACATTTAAGCATGTTTTCCTTACGTTAGATCAAAGAGAGCTTGATGATCATGTGTCTTGGTGAAGATCACATGTGATCAGGCCTGTTGGGAGTTCTGTGCTCTGACTAGATGTTGTTCCCAGTTCTTTCTCACCTTTATTCAAATAATTTTAAAATTTCCCTTCCAACTGTTCATCATTAGTATATAGGAAAGCAATTGAGTTTTTTTTTTTTAAAGATTTATTTTACTTTTATTACAAAGTCAGATATACTGAGAGAAGGAGAGAGAGAGAGGAAGTGGAACTGCCAGGATTAGAACCAGCGGCCATATGGGATCAAGGCGAGGACCTTAGCCACTAGGCCACGCTGCCGAGCCCCAGCAATTGAGTTTTAAAAATTAAGCTTATAACCTGCAACCCCACTGCGCTTAGATTTTCCATGAGATTTTTGCTAATTCTTTGCTTTCTGCAGAAGCAATATACAATTTGTAATCAAAGAGAATTTTACTCCTAATTCCCAATATATGCATTTGCATTTTCTTTAGTTGTATTACCACCAGTTAACATTTTCAGCATAATGTTAAATAAGAATGAACAGGCATAGTCTCGATCCCATTTCTAGAGTAAAAGCATCCCATGTTTCACCGTTAGATATTCTGTTAGCTGTAGGTGTTTTGTAGGTCATCTTCACGATTCAAACCCTATGTTTTCCAAAGCTATTTGACCATGAGAGCCTTTGAAGTACAGCTGTTAATACTTGACTGAGCAATGGTATTCCTTGGAACCCAGGACACATTATAATAATTGTTCAGGAGCAACAGGTCAGATATGCCTCTGAGGGGAACTGAGAGTAATTTTAAAGAGAGAAGAAACAAGGAAACAATGCCAATACTTGTTCATCAAAACAAGTACAGCTGATGTGAACATCTGATATCTTGTATTCAGAATATCTAACCTTCATGTCCACCTGACTCATTAATTCATTCAATCTTAAAATATTGATTCATATTGTCAGCATTAGGAGTTACAGAGATACAAAAGTAGATAAGGTATGATTCTTACAGTGGAGGACTTTACAGTCTTATGGAGAAACCAGAAATTAATTCATTCCCCAAGCAGCCTTCCCATAGTATGGGAAAAAAAGAAAAAGCACCTAAAAATGTCCCCTCAACGAGGCCACTTCAGGACATGTGACTATGAGTTTAATTCCAGAAACATTTTTTTTCAAAACTGGGACTCTTGATCATAAAATGCTTCAGATTACAAAAGTGTTTTAAATAATAAAGCACTCATTACCTACCACCTACTCAGACAATAACATGTGGTCAACATTCTTGAAGCCCACATGTGCTCCCACACAGCAAGTCATGTTCTTCTCCCTCAATACTGGTAACCTTTACCCCAAAGTAGGTATTTATCATCGCCAGAAATGCCTCTGCACCATTTCACCTCTGCTATGTGACTATGCATTCCTAAATGCTGCATGCTATTTTGGAACATTTAGGAATTTTGTATAAATATAATGCAAGCCACCCCCTACAATGTGCTCCTTACTTTTATCTTATATCTGTGAAGCACAGCTACATTGGGCAATTTATTTTTACCACAGAACAATGTTGACGTTGCTATAATTCTGTCAAATCTGTTTTTTCCATCTTAATCTTATTACCTAGAATTAATGTTTTGTGTAGCCTATTCTGAATTATAATCACATCCCCTGCTTGCACCAACTTTGTTCTTCGAGTACTTTATTAAGATACTCATCCAATCCTAACTGATTTTTGGCCAAAAGGAATATGTCATCTGTCCATCTTCCATATATGTGTATTTTGGATCTGTTTGTAGTCAGTGATCCTATTTTCTTTTAATATTGCTTGCCTTAACTACACTATCTATTTGCCAAAAATTTTTCAAAGTTTTACCAAGCCATCCCTCTCTAATCCCCAACAATTTTCTGTTTTGTTAATTGCCTTTACCTCTCTTGCCACTGGCCTTCCAAATATTTCTCAAATGAAGTTTACAAAGATTTGTTAGATACCTTTTCTTCCTTTTTGATTTATAAAGAACATATAGAATAATCTTGGGGAAAGTGACTCAATGATATTAAATCTTACTGTCCATGCCAATGGAATAAACTTCAAACCTTATAGGCCTTTATAACTGTAGTTCTGTAAAACTTGATAGATCCTTTTCTATGCTCTCACACTCCGTATTTCATAATTCACTCACAAGTGTTATGCTAGTGGCCATGGTACATAACTAGCAGTTCATATCGGTAGAGTCTTGATGTGTAGGTTTCACATCTTCAGACTCAACAAACCTCAGATTGAGAACATTTAGAAAATGCCTCAGTAACAAAGACATACGGACTTTTTTCTTATCATTATTACTTAAATGATATAGCACACCAACTGTTATCATTTACACTATATTAGATACCATGACTCAGATGAGTTAATGTATACAGGAGATTATGTATAGGTTCTGTGCAAACACTATGACATTTTATGTCAGGGAAAAAACAACCATGGATTTTGGCATCTGCAGGCGTTCTGGGCCTAGTTCCCCTGGGACACATTGACAGAGAGCAGCACATTTTGTATTTAACTTAAGTTTTATTACTGCCATTTAGAAAACCAATTTACTTTTATTATTAATCTATATCCAGCAGCCTTCAAGACTTTCCTATTAATTCTAATAATTCATAGACTTTCTTGGGTTTTTCTATGGATAGAATGATACAAATTACAAATAACAACAGTACGTTTTTTTTCCCTTTTCCATGTTCTCATTATTTTCTCTCCCTTTTCTCACTACTACTGGTAGCACTGAGATAATAAGCAGTTTCTGTCTCACCTGATTCAACAGAAATGTTCCTGAAGCTCATTATAAATGTGGGGCTTGGGACTGGAGGCATGGCTCAACATGCTAATATTTACCATGTGGTGTCAAAAAATCCCATATGAGCAGCAGTTCACATCCTGGCTGCTTCACTTCCCTTCCAGTTCCCTGCTTGTGACCAGGGAAAGCAGTACAGGATGGCCCAAAGCCTTGGGACCCTGCACCCATATGGGAGACCTTGAAGAAGCTCCTGGCTTCAGGTCATCTCAGCTCCAACTATTGTGAACATTTAGTGAGTAAGCCAGTAGATGGAAAACCTTCTCCCTGTATCTTTTTCTCTGTGAATCTGTCTTTTGGATTTCAATAAATCTTAAAAAACAATGTGGGGCAAATAAATAGGAAATGAACCCTCTTTCCATTGTCAGTAAAACCCTCCTGTCAAAAAAAAAAAAGTAAGTGGGAATATTGGGCCTAGCATTGTGGTTCAACAGACTAATCTTCAGCCTGCTGCATCAATATCTTATATGGATTCCAAATCTAGTCCCATATGCTCCACTTCCCACCCAGTTCCCTGATTACAAACTGGGAAAGCAGCAGAGGATGGCTTAAATCCTTTAGCCCCTGACCCCACATGCAGGAAGCATTAGAAGCTCCTGGTTTCTGATTGGCTGAGCTGTAGCTGTTGCAGCCATTTCAAAAGTGAACCATCAGATGGAAGATGTGTCTGTGTCTTCTTCTTAAGCCTGCCTTTTTTTAAAAAAAAGATTTATTTATTTTATTACAAGTTCAGATATGCAGAGAGGAGGAGAGACAGAGAGGAGGATCTTCCATCCTATGTTTCACTCCCTAAGTGAGCCACAATGGCCGGTGCTGTGCCCATCCGAAGCCGGGAACCAGGAACTTCTTCTGGGTCTCCCACGCGGGTGCAGTGTCCCAAAGCTTTGGGCCGTCCTCGACTGCTTTCCCAGGCCACAAGCAGGGAGCTGGATGGGAAGTGGAGCTGCCGGGATAAGAACCGGTGCCCATATGGGATCCCGGGCCATTCAAGGCTAGGACTTTAGCTGCTAGGCCATGCTGCCGGGCCCTTAAGCCTGCCTTTTAAATAAAAATATATTTTAAATAATTACTTGTTTTTAAGAAGTAGGGGTCTTGGTATATGTCACTGCACCAATTAAGAAACCTATTTCTATTTCTCACTGGCCAAGAGTTTGGAAGTGTCCTTGTTAATAAGTGGATATTGAATTTTGAACATTTATCTTCATACACTATTTTAATAAATTTTCTAAAACTAAGCAACATTGGCAACCTTATTACAAATCAATATTTGTCAAGGTGTATTATCAGTTAGTATTATTGTAGAACACTGCTACACTGACAGACTACTTTAAGCCACAATGTCTTAAAATGGTAACATTTATATTCATGGATTTTCAATTAGCTGATGTACCAGAAGAAGCTGTGGAACAGCTATGTGAACTGCAGTTTAGCTTGTGACCATGTCTCCAGGGCAACTAAGTTACTCTGGGCTAGGCAGCTTTATCATGCTGCCAATCTCTACACTGAACAATAGGCTTTGCTTTGCATGACTCATTATCTTTTTAATATTTATTTTTACTGGAAAGGCAGATCAGATTTACAGACAGAGGAGAAGTAAGAGAAAGATTTACCATCTGCTGATTCACTCAACCAAATGGCCACAATAGCTAAAGCTGAGCCAATTTAAAGCCATGAGCCAGGGGCTTGTTCCAGGTCTCCCATGCAAGTGCAGGGTCCCAAGGCTTTGGGCCTTCCTCGGCTGCTTTCCCAGGCCACAAGCAGGGAGCTGGATGGGAAGTGGAGAAGTGAAGCAGATGGGATATGAAACCAGCAGCTATACGGAATCATGGCATGTGCAAGTGAGGCCATCTGAGCCATCGTTCCTGACCCATGACCCCTCCTCTCTAGACCAGCAATCTGATACCTGCATGTCATTCACATCATGAGGGCAAAGAAACAGGAAACAGCTTTCTCACGTAAGTTCATTCAAGCCGTTCTGCACCATCTCTACCAAACGTCCAGTGACTAAGAAGTAGCACACGGTAAATCCTGAAACCAGACAGTGGGGAAATCCTCCCTCTTCATGAAAGGCACTTCACATTTCAATAGCAAATGGTTTTTGAGTACAGGAGAAGAGCGAAGAATGATGCCATTGAGCCAACAATGTCATTAACCACAATGCAATATTCTTTTAAGTGGGGGGGGGGCATAGAAATGTAAAAATCTTGTTGTTTGTTTATTTTAAAAATTTCTATCTGTGGCTTTATAATGAGAAAAAAAACCTTCCAAGAATAGCATAATTTCTGTTCCTATTACAGCGCTAACTGTTAAAGAACTAGCTAGCTGGCTCATACCAACAAATATAGGACACAGATTACATCCAGAGATTTCCCAAACTGGAAAAGTAACTATTTCTTTAATCACCGCTGCGTTTTTACTAACAAAGAATTTATTATAAAGTCAAACCAGAAGTGTCAGTGTGGGTATATTAGTCGGAATTCAGTCAGGAAACCAGTGTCTGTAATGCAGAAAAGAGGTGACTGATGTAGGAATTGGAACTCAGACAAATGTGAGTGTTGCAGAGGAGTGAAGGTCTTAGAGGGAATTACAGCACTGACACAGAGGAAAAGCCAGAGCTTACAGAAAAGCTTTAAATTGCCTGTGCATTTGTTTACCAAGATGAGAAAACCATGAAAAAAATGTGTGGCAAGGTCAAGTACCCTAAATCTGAACCTATCCCATTTGTCTGCCATGACCTACAGACAGTAACTTCTATTTGCTAAATGCCCTATATCTCTCTCTCATTAAAACAAGATTTGGGAAACAAGTCTCCAGTATCAGACAAAAAGTGAGTGATAAGAGACAATTCAGCAACGTGCTATGACTGATTTTTACAGAAGAATCATCCATACATAATCTTCCATCTTCTGCAAATACAATAATCCAGCATCCATTCTTTCTAGAGCATTTTCCATTTATAAATTCCTTTGACTTACCTGATTCATTAGACAATAAAGACATTAAAGACAATTTAAACAAACTGATACATTATATTTATGCATGAAATAGTCAATATGGAAAAGGGTCAATTCTCTTCCAAATCAGTATGTAAGTTAAACACGAGGACAATAGAACATACAGCTGTGGAATTAAAGTTAGTTTAAAGTTTATATGTGTGGGCAAGAAAACTGAAGCATAAGTAAATCAACTTTGCTAAAAGGAGTCTAATGCCATCAGATATTAACAAATATTACCAATGTATGTGCTAATTTTAATTATAAAAAGATATAACATTGACACAAAATAGAAAATAGATGTAAACTAACAGATTAAGGGAACATCAGAGATAAAACAGACCCCTAAACATATGTAAATCTGATATACAATAAGGATGGTGCCCAAAGCAATAGGAAGCACGGGATTGTTTAGCTGATACTATGAAAACTAGTTCACCATATGGAAGAAAATGGAGTTGAGATTTTTCTTTTTGATCACATGCCAACTGAACACCAGTTAGAAACCCAGACTTAGGGATTAGAACATAATCATACATAAGAAAACGTGACAGAATTTTTACATCAAGTTCAAGGAAAATCTTTGTTACAAAAAAAGGAAGTAGATACTACAAAATAAGGGCACATAGAAAGATTGGGAAGATGTTTGCAACCTTTACAATTGCTTAGGAATTCATGTCTAGATTATATTCAAAAATAAAATAGATGACAAAAAGGACAAGAAGTAATTTAGAAATTTAGAGGAAGCCCCTCTGACTACAAAGTTAAGATGCTCCAATTTGAATTATTAATCAATTGCTAATGAAAATGAGAACATAACATCAATGCGCACCCATCAGGATGCTAAAAATGAGGAACATGATTAGTATCTGATGTTAAAAAGCTATGGATCTGAACACTGGTGTACTGTAAGCTAGAACAATGAAGAACTGCTCCAGCCAGCCTGGAAAGCAGAACGGCAGTGTTCAGGAAATCCAAACCTTCATGTGTTGCATGAGTCACTCATCCCACACTTCTGAATATTTAAATCCTTAGAAAGTTCTCTCAAAGATTGAAAAAGGCATATGTCCAAGAATGTTCACAGTGGCATTGCTTATAATAATAGAAGTAAGAGACTCTCATTATCTGTTCTAGAATGATTTGTTAAATATTGCAATTGTATACCATGGAATTCTTTGTAGCTCTAAAACAAACTAGATGCACATACAACAATGCTAATGGATTTTAGAAACATTTCCAAAATGAGTACATTAAAGTTGGATTTATAGCATAACATTTCTGTAAATTATAAACAAACCAAAGTTTTATATATACCATTATAACATATATACCACTGTAATATACACACACATTTGTGCATCACTTAATGACAGGGAAGCATTTTGAGAAATGTGTTGTTAGGCACTTTTGCCCTAGTGCAAACATCATAGAATGTACTTACACAGACTGAGATGGTATAACCTTATTGTTCCACAGGACTTTTTGAGGCAACCAAGAGACATGGCAAGCACAGGATACATGAGGCTGCTGCTATTAAAGAAAAATAATTTTCTAAGTAGGAATATTAAAAAGAAAGAAATACATGGCAAATCCCACAAACCAGTACGATAATCACCTATCATTATCAGCTATTAGGTACTGGACGCAATTGCATGTGCTATATTTTTATACAATCAACAGTGAAGATCTGTTGATATCATCTTAAGACATAAGTGATGCATTCTGCCAACAACAATGTCACGAGGTGATAGAAATGTTTCAGTTGTATTTGAATCATATGGAACCAGCATCATACATGCAGGCCATAATACATCTAGACATCATGCAGATCATGACTGTGTTCTAGAACATACATGTGTGATTCAGTACATCTTTAGTTAAGCTAATGAGATACATACTGAAGATGATGAGGAACTACGGTCTCTGCCTGATATCCAGTAATTTAAAAAGCAGGAAAAAAAAATCCACATAAAACTCTTGGTATTGAGTTTTTATATCTGCTGGCACATACAAGCAATGACAGAAACATTGTTGATGCAAGGTTAAAGACCAGAACACAGGAACTAAATCTATGCTGGTATGACTTACCAATGCAACAAAAAAATATTTAAAAATTCCACATCTTCAAAATTTAAGGATGTTTTCATCTGGTTACAGTTTTTATGGTATGACAAGCAAAGATTCGATAACCCAACTTTATTGAATGAAACCATTAGGATAAGTTCAGCAAAGTTGGTGTACAATGATTACCCACCTCATGCAAATATGATCATGCAAATATGATCACCTAATAAGAGATGATGCGACAGATATGCTTTTTATCCTAACATCTGACCGCATTTTTAAACTCTTGTGTTGTATCATACACATTTGTCCATGAGGGCTGGCTGCCTGAGAGCTGAATGCTGAAATCAGTCATTTGTATGATGTTAAAGTTATTCCTGCCAATCTCTCCTTGAATACCCGGCAGAGAACAGTTGCATGAAAATGACAGAAAGAAGTAGTAAGCTTCCCTTCAAACTTGAATTTGCTTTAATTCCTAGTAAAAAACTGCCACAAAAGCTAAAAGAATATTGATGAAAGAAATAGAGAAGAAAACCCATTCTATCAACCACTGACCAAAAACCTGGAAGAAACTATGTTTAGCTCTATCAGTCCGTTTTTAAGAACTTAAATTGGTTCCAAGCAAGGTTAAATGGAGTCTGAGTCTGGAAACCACATCAACTCAAGAACTGGGGGCACTGATATCAGAGAAAAAACAATTATAGGCTTTGGGGGGAAACACTCCGGGTTCTATCTCTATCAGCATCTCCAAAGATCGCCCGTGTTTGTAAATCTCCCAGCTTTTCAAAATGAAAGAGTTGGATTTCACTTTTACAGTATATTGCAGATTTACAAGTTTCATTAGGTGTTAACAGTAAGTGATAGATACCTTGTGGACTCCTGTCCTGATTTTCAATATTTGTGTGAAAAAGCTTTTAATGTGAAAGGGGAATGAAGATGCTCTCATTAGTGAAAGCCACATTGAGCTGAATTTAGAAATCACCTCTTCTTTTCCTCTGGTTCCAGATGGAAAGAAATAAAAAGGACTTTTTACCATCATTTGGAATGGTTTGTTGCTAACTCGACTCTGTTGGACACATATTACAGAGACTTTAACATCTGCAGAACTCCAACAACACAGGCTCACGACGAGCCGCCTTTTCTGACAGGCAGCTGATGAAGGTCCCAATCCTAAGTGGTATCTCAAAACAGTGGCTCAAATCAGAAAAATGTACTATGCATTTCTGAAGCTATCTGCTTTCCCTTATCTTTCAAAACCCTCTGAGGCACAGGCTGTAGGGCACTGAGATTGGAGCCTTGGTGCTTCCTATCTAAAACTTGAAAACAGGAAAGGTGCTGAAATGTGTAAGTAGTTTATTGAAGCAAATAAACCTGAAGTGGAGAGATTTGTGTCCATGACAAAACCGCAGACACACATAGAGAACCCTATTTCTGGAATGTGCTCAAGAGGCTTCCCTGAAAAGCAAAAATCCCGATTAAAGCCACCGTCAGGGATAGAAGCTGCAGAGACATTTCTCACAGCTGGAGCCAGAGCAGAGCAGGAGGTGCGGTTCACTTGAAGCCGAAGATGGGACTCACTGAGCTAGATTGTGGGATCTTGCCTCCTGTACAAAGTCATGGGCAATGCCAAAGGCTCTATTTTTAGGATTTATTTACTTTTAATTTTATCAGAAGGAGTTAGAGAACTTAAGAAACAGAGAATGGGAAAGAGAGATCTTCTATCTGCTGGTTCACAAACTCAAACATCTACAATAGCCAAAGCTAAGCCAATCTGAAACCAGGAGCCTGCTCCACGTCTCCCTCATGGGTATAAAAGCCCAAGACTTGAATCATCCTCCACTGCTTTCCCAGGCCATAAGCAGGGAGCGGAATCAGAGGCGGAGTATCCAGGACTCTAATGAGTGCCCACAGAGGATGCTGGCACTTAAGGCAGAGGCCTCTTACTATGCCCCAACACTGACCCCAATGTCAAGCTTTTTATCTGGCATCTCTCAAGATGTCTTCATCTGCTGACAAGGCTGAATATATTCAGTTTGTCAGCTTTTACGGGCAACCAACCAAGAAAGCAGCTGCTGGTGTTTTATATGTGCCAGGCAACACATTCAGCAAAGGTGGTCTCTCCATAATTTTGCTAACGGAGAATACTTATTTCTAAAATAGGTAAGTATTTTAAAGCATAGAAAATGGTAGCCTTTTATTTATCTTTCCAATAAAAATAAACATTTAAAAAATACATGTATTCGGGCCCGGCGGCGTGGCCTAGCGGCTAAAGTCCTCGCCTTGAACGCCCCGGGATCCCATATGGGCGCCGGTTCTAATCCCGGCAGCTCCACTTCCCATCCAGCTCCCTGCTTGTGGCCTGGGAAAGCAGTTGAGGACGGCCCAATGCATTGGGACCCTGCACCCGCGTGGGAGACCCGGAAGGTTCCTGGTTCCCGGCATCGGATCTGCGTGCACCGGCCATTGCAGCTCACTTGGGGAGTGAATCGTCGGACGGAAGATCTTCCTGTCTCACCTCCTCTGTGTATATCTGACTTTGTAATAAACTGAATAAATCTTTAAAAAAAATACATGTATTCATTCATGTGAAAGGCAGTGTGATAGAAGGAGAGCCGTATGTTCACTGCCCAAATGCACAATGACCAAGGTTAACTCTATCCTGTGGTCCAACCGGAATAACAGCAGCACAAGTTCGTGGGCCATCTCCCACTGTTTTCCCAGGTCCATTAAGAAGGGGATGGCTTGGGAGCAGACCAGCCAGGACTAGAACCCTGACTTTTCTGTTTGGGACATGGGAGTCACAAACAGCAACTCAATCCACTATACCACACTGCTGTGTCCCTGCGGTTAACTTCTGAATTCACTGTACAGGGCTTTCCGCAGGTGAAAAATGTTAATAAGCAAAGCCAGGAACATAACTGTTTTCACATAAACACAAAACATATCTTGCATAACTTGGTTATACTTTAACATATGCAGAAATTCAACTACCATGAAAACAAAAACAAAACAAAAAATGACTCCCTGGTTTTAAAAGCATTACAATGATTGATCTCTATTTCAGAAAATCATATCATGGACAGTAACTCTCTTCCTGGTATCATTCTGAATGATACTGTTTCTAGATACTAACTTTTTGTTAGGTAAAGATAATGCAGAAATATTCTTCCACTTTGTGATCTGCAATTTCCTTTATTATTCTTTTTTTTTTAATTCTCTAGTTTCAATATTGTTTACATAGTTGGGAGGGATGCACTCCCATGGGGGTTTCAGTTTTTTTCCTCCTGTGCCCACAGGGAAAGAGGAGAAGGGAGCCATTCCTTGCTGTCAAACCACATCAGCACCCGAGGACAGGGGACAATCATTCAACGATGCCCTGGAGATCCCCATGTGGGGAAGAAAGCCCCAAGAATGTTACTTGGGTGATTCTGATAGTTCTGGGAAGTTGTTTGTTTTATGGCTCCAAAGTTGCAAAAATCTATCCCTCGTCTATTGGTTGACAAAGTCCACTTTAATACAGCCACAGACCCAGGAACATGCTGCTAAGTTGGCCAGGAGAATTGTCCAACCCATTCTATCCTCTTAAAGAGGCATTCAACATCCTCTGCTGGCCTAAATGAGCTGACTGTCATGCTTCCCATGTGCACCTGGGCACACTGTCCACTGCACCAGCATCAGCAGCTGAGGAGGCCCAGTCCTGATGAATGCAACACATCCTGTTAGACAACATGCCTAGCTCCCTCTTGCCAGGGTTTGAGTCCAGCAGTCTAGTTGGGAAGTCTCAAGAAATTTCTCCTGAGGAGACCTCAGATTTGACTATTGTATGCACCATCCAGTGCAGGGTCAGGTGTGTTCTGTCACGTACACCAGTCAATGCACATACCAATGGATGCAGCTGCCAGTTCAGTTCTGGCCCAGCCCCATACAGCACATGAACTGATGGATACCCCTGCCCAGCCCAGCCCACTACAGACTTGGTCCTCACATATACCAGTGGTTAACATAACCTAGTCAGGGCAACCCACAATAGTATTCACAAGACCTACATCCAGCCCCAGGTTTTGCATGTCAGCCTGTGTTGTACCCTAACCCAGCTTGCCTCCCATCCAGCTCTTGTACACATCCATAGACGATGCAGCTTACCTCAACCCAACCTGCCCCCAGACTTGGCCCTCACATATGCTGACAGGTTCTGCCACCTTCTTTACTGGCCCACTTCCAACCGTGGTTCTCATGTTCATCAGCAGAGGCACAGCCTAGCAGGGCAGTGCCCACGGTTCTGCCAGGCATGCTTCCATCCCTGATTGTTGTATATGCCAGGAAGTATTTTACAGTCCAGCCTGACATGATTTGCACCCAGTCCTGGCACTTGGCAGCTGGTGCTGTGGCCTAACCAAGCTGTGCTGTACCCATTCTGGTTCTCACACCTAGCTCAGTCTGGTCTGTCCAAAGTTCCAGCTCTCCCTTGGAAGCAGCAGACCAGCAGGGGAATTCCAGAAGTTGTTCTCCTAGACCCATCTCCAGTCCTGGGTCTTGCTTGTGTCAGCAGATTCTTCAGTCAAGTTTGAGATGGCGCACTCCCAGTCTTGGCATTTGCCAGCAGGTATTGCAGACTGGCTCAGCCCAACCTGCTTCTAGTCCAGCTCTCTCCAACAGGTGCAGCCGCCTAGCCCAGCCTGGCCCACACCCAGCCCCAGCCTTCGTGTGAACTGGTGGTGTTACAGTCCAACCCTGTCTGGCCTACACCCAGTCCTAGCTCACATTTGTGTCTGGGTGGGCTGTGGACTGACCCTTCCCAGGATGCCCCCAGATCCAGTTCACATGTATGCCTATAGGTACTGCAGTCCGACCTGATCCCTCCCAGCCCTTACTCTCACACTTACCAGCAGAAGCTACAGTCCAGCAAGGGAGTTCTCCAAGTTCCCCTACTAGAACTGCTCCCAGTAACAGATTTCACATGTGCTGGTGAATGCTGCTGCCCAGACTGATGTGGCCTGTCCCCAATCCTAGCATTCACTGACAGTACCATGGTCTAGCCTGACTGGCCTGCACCCATTCTGGCTCTTACTGATGGGTGCTACTGCCTAGCTCCGGCTGGCCCACACCCCTGAACCTGTTCTCATGTGACCCCATGGGTGCTGCAGTCTAGCTCAGCCTGTCCCATACCCATTCTTGCTTCCCCAAGTGCCAGCAGGTGCTGGGCCTAGCCCAATGTGGCTTATCTCCACACCTAGCCCATACACATGCTGATGGGTGTTACAGTCTTGCTGAGCCTCCATCTACAGCCCCAACTCTCACCAGTGGGAGCTGCAGCCTAGCAGGGGATTCCCCAGAACTCTATTACCAGGCCCATCTCCAGCCTAGAGTTTTGCATTTGCAGGCAGGTACTTAAACTCAGGTTGGCATGGCATACACACAGTCTCAGCTTTTGCTAGCAAGTCTTGTAGTCTAGTCCACACCCTGTCCTGGCACTTGTATATGCCAGCAGGTGTTATAACCTAGCCCAGCCCAACCTGTCCATAGACCCAACACACATAAATGCTGCGGGCTGACCTGACCTGACCTGCCCCCAGCCCTGACTGTTGGTGCTCCCCAGTGGGAGCTGCTCCTAGTAGGGGAGTTTCCCAAATTCCCCTAAGAGGTCTACTCCAAACCCTGGATCCCACATGTGCCAGTAGGTGCCGAGCCCTGCTTCACATGATCTACCCTCAGTCCTGGCCTTTGCCTGTGTCAGCAAGTGCCAAGCCCTGGCCTTGCCCAGTCTCCTCCAAGCCCCAGCTCTGAATGTTAGGTGGGTTCCTGTCTGTTGAGTTCTGTCATCCAGCCTGGCTCAGTTCATCACCACACCCATCTCTCTGGGCCAAACCAGTGGGTGCTACAGTGCCACAGAGGCAAGCCTGCAAGTCTCCTGCAGAATCTGCCCTGATTTGGTTCTCTTATGTTCCTGTTAATGAGTGCTGTGGCCAGGACTACACCCCAACTGCCAAGGAGACCACGGGGAATTGGAGTGCCTTTGGAGGCCGAGAACTCTGAGGACACCCACCCCCATCTGGATCTACCACATGGGATGGAAGAAGTCCAAATCCTGCCTTGCAGGATCCAAGGTCGTCGGAATGTCAACCAGGAGCACTGAGTGGTCCTCAGAAAGAGAAGAACAGTAAGCCTCCTTCAAGACTAGGGAGAGGAACTTTTCTGGTCCTTGCCTGGTTCCGACTTTGGGTCCCCCCTCCTCTCGCAATGACCATCAGAATCGCTCCAGAAACCCCTCAAAACAAACAAACAAAAAATCTAGAACAGACAGAGAACAACAAGGAAAGCTTAAAATCAGACAGGAACTGGTCAGCGTGGATGCACTTATACCTCACTAGGTGGGACACAAAGATTAGTTACTCCTCACTACAGTAATGAAGATTTCTCTGCACACCCTTCCTAAAACTGTTCTACACCTAAACTGTTGACAAATGTCTTCTTAGAGTTATAAGCCAGTCTAGACTACCCGAAAAAAAAAAGCCAGGTTCAACAAAATTATGCTTCAATGCTATAAAATGCTAAATACTATAATAAAAATAGACATGACACAGCTGAATAGTAATCTATAGCCATTTTAAGGTGTATAGATCCCGGTTGTATATAAACTAGTAATTGAAATGTCAATGAAGAAGTGACAGAATGTGGTTCAGAACTTGCATTCTTTTTTTTTTCTTTTAACATATTGGTTACTCAATACCATGTCAATTAATTCCATAACATTATAAATTGTTACTGATGTTATGTTGGGGCTTTTATTTGATTGGGATGATACTCTGCCGGCTCTACCTACAGACCAGAGATGGTCTCCCCAAGAAACCGTTGAACTTATCTGGACAATAAGATGCTGGACTTTATGCTTGGTAAATGCTTGCAATGAAAGAATCTCAACTGAATTTGAACTGTGGTAATGCAACACGGTGGAGGACTCCACCATGGGGGGAGGGTTTGGGAAGGGGTGGGGGGAATACCAGTGCCTATAAAACTGTCACATAATGCAATGTAATCAATTAAAAAAATTCTCATAAGGACATCAAAATTGTACAAATGGAAAATTTATATCTATAAAAACAAGAGATCTTATGACAAATCATTTTTAAAAAGTACAGACCTTATAGTAAAACATTTTATAAGACAAAATACTTTATAAATTAAAGATACATTTTTAAAACCACAATTAATAATAATTGTTATTAAAATGGAATAAATGGTGAATAAATAAACCACTTCAAAAAGCATACAAAAAAAGGGTGCTGTGGCCCAGCTCCTGCTCTGACAGCCGTGCAAAGATACTATGGCCTAGCCCAACAAGCATGTCCCTCAGCCCCAGCTTTTGCATGTGCCAGTGGGTGGCAAGTGATGCTATTTAGCCCAGCCCTGGACTCCCACATGGGCAGGTACCCTGGCCTGATGCAGGCATGCCCTTTGGTTTCCCCTTCTAAACCACTCTGTCTCAGCTCTCCTGTCTACCTGCCCTATCAGACACGCCCCCAGCCACTCCCGCTGCAATATGCCCCCATATCCTCTTCCTGGACAATCTGCAGCCCACCAGCCTGGGGGCTAGAGTGGCATGTCCAACCCAGAGCTCCCCATCGTCCCCCTCTATTTTTAAATAGAAAGACAGACAAACTCTGCTGACATGCTATACTTACCACAAATTTGGCATTAACGAGGTCCAGAATACCCTCCAGCTATGCTCTGCTTTTCTTTCCCAGAAGTTTAATGTTTACCTAGATACAAGGCAATCTAGGTAGCTGGGAACATTTAATTTTCTTAACTACTCCATTTCAAGAGAAGATTATTTTAATCTCAATAGGCCTAACTTATGATTTTCACATATTCTGTGTTCTGCTAAAAAGCATGGCCAGAACAAGGACAAGGCTAGGTGGTCAGCATCACAGTTAAGACACCGCTTGGGACACATGCATCTAATATCCAGGTACTTGGCTCAGCTTCTGGCTGTAATTCCAATTCCAGCTTCCTAGCAATGCACATTTTGAGACACAGCAAAGGCAGTGACCTAGCAGTAATACCGTCAGTTTAGGACACCTGCAGAGGCAGAAAAAAATGTGCGGCTCGAGCACATGGGGTCCTGATACTCTCATGGCAGACCCCGTATGAATTGTAGCCTCCTGACTTCAACCCAACCCAACCTACCCCAGGTATTGGAGGCATCTGAGGAGTAAACCAGCATGTGCAAGTGTTCACATCTGGGTTTTTTGTGTTTAAGGGATTTATTGAGTACGTCAAGACCATCAAATTTATTGGCATAAATTCAAAATTCTTATTTGAATCCATGGAATCACTAATCACATTTCTTCTCAAAGCTAGTATTGCTCATGTGCATTTTAAAATTAATCCTGAGAGTTTTAAATCTTATGCCACATATTGACTTTCAATCTCTGCCAGGTACTTCCAAAATTTCATAAAAATATGGAATGAAAATTTCAGTGTGGTGCTCTAATATTTGAAATCCATGTCTGTGAAGAGTTCAAAAAGCCATGGATAGTGTATTTTATTGAAAAATGACATACTTTCTTATCTAAGGAATTAATACATTAGATTCCCATGGTCAGTGAAAATGCATAATTACTCTAAAAAAATCCTCATCAATTCTCATTTTTAATGTGTTGAAACAAAAATGAGATTCATTGTAGTTACAGATATAATTCTAATATAGGAACATTTTCCTCTTTTGATCCTCTTTTCCTAATATTTCAGATAATACAACTTACTTGAATTACAGTCAAAGGCTCATTTCTCCACTAAGTAAAAAATGTGAAAAGACCACAGTTCAGCAATATCATCAAGTGATATAAAACAATCAAATTAAAAGACATTTCATTCATAGTGTAAGTTTTAAAAATAATCACTGAGCACTCAAATTATAGGAGTATGGCATTCTTAACCACTAATTTGACAAAGGTGTAAAGCAAATTTTAACACAACTGTATTTCCAGTAGTACTGATACTTACTGATATCTCTTTTTTACTTTGTTATCCTGATTTTTTTTTACTTTTAGCCCCCACATGAGAAAATACTGTATTTTTCTTTCAGTGCCTAGCTTATTTCACTCAGCATTATGTCGTCCAATCGCAGCCACTGTGATCTAAGGTAGGATTTAATTCCTTTTGTAGCTGATTAATATTTTGTCATGTGTCTACGTGTGTAATATATATAGATATGTAAGTACATACGGCATTTCCTTTATTCATTCATCTGAGGTACACCTTGGCTAACATATATTGGATACTGTAAACAGTACTGCTATAAACACTCTTAATCGTGTGTTCATGTCTGTTGAGTACACATCCAATAGTAGGATTTCTAGATCATGCGGCAAGTCTAGTTGTAATTTTCAGATGCATTTCCATTACTGTTTTCCGCCGAGGCTGCCCTAACTTACACTCGCACCAAGAGCGTCCAAGTGTTCCCTCGCTCTATCACCAGTGCTTTTCTCTGAGTTGTGGAGAACAGCACTGCTCACGGGGTCAGGTGAGATTTCATTATGGTTTTGATTTGCATTTCCCTAAGGGTTAGTGAATGTTGAGACATTTTTTCATAAGTTTCATGGCCATTTTTCCTCTTGAGAATTGTCTATTGAAGTTTTTCTTAACCAAACTGGGCATTTTTATTGTTGTTGATCTATTTTAATTTCTAATCTATCTTGAATATTAATCCTGGCTGTCTTTTCACTCTATTAATCGTTTGCTTTGCTGTGCAGAAGTTTCTTAGTTGAAAATTGATTTGCCTGGTTTTTTGATGCTTGTATTTTGGGAGATTTAGGAATCTGAATCTTTTTACACAAAAATTCAATTTTAATTTTATTTTTCTTTCAACCAAAATCACTAAAGAAGTTTTGTATTTCTATGTATTACTTATCACTTTTGATGTATAGTTTTAATATGAATTTCCATGTAGTTATTCCCCTTCAATTTTATGCCATATATGGGCCTGGCGTAGTAGCCTAGTGGCTGAAATCCTTCCCTTACATGCCCTGGGATCCCATATGGATGCAGGTTTGTATCCTAGCTGCTCCACTTCCCACCCAGTTCCCTGCTTGTGGCCTGGAGAAGCAGTAGAGGATGGCCCAAAGTCTTGGAACCCTGCACCCGTGTGGGAGAGCTAGAAGCAGCTCCTTATTCCTGGCTTCAGATCAGCTCAGCTCTGGCCATTGCAGCCACTTAGGGAGTGAACCGGCAGATGGACGGTCTTTGCCTTTGTCTCTCCTCTTCTCTGTACATCTGACGTTCCAATAAAATAAATCTTTAAAATATTATACTATTTATATATCAATATGATTTCATTTATTTTCATTCTGTTCTTGTTTTTACATATTTTACTGACACATGTTATTGACTTCCAACACATTATCTTTGCTTTTAGCGGCCAATAATTTTTAAAGCCTTTAATATTGTCAGTTTTAAATTGTGTATGTGTGCATTTATAGTTATTGCATACATGTAAAACTACAGACATACAAATCTGCAATAATTTCCTCTTTACGTTATATCTATCCTTTGTGATGGCCCTTAAACTTAAGATTTTGTCTTTCACTTTGTAATATTCCAAAGTATTTGCTTCAAGTACATATCTAAAGACAAACAATTATCAACAATTTATGCAACATTTTCTTCATTTACTCTCATTTCTGAAATGTGTTTCTGCTGGATGTGAATTCCTAAGTTATTTTTCCTTTCAGTTCTTTAAAGATACCATTTTACTGTCTTATCGGAATCTATTTCCTGACCTTCAAAAAGTCGGCTAGCATTTATTAATTTTGAGAATCTAATTTTTGTTTTTCTGTGGCCTTGTTTCTACTTTCAATTGCTCTTTCAGCAATTTGTCTATCGTAGACACAGTTTTCTTTGTTTTTATTCTTAATAGGACATATTGAACTATCTGAATGAGTTTTTTGCAAAACCCAATTTGTAAATTTGCTGGGTTAGCATATTAATTTCAGTGGCTTTCAAGGCCTTTTATGATTTTTTTAATTTGTTGGTTTTCATTAATTTATTTCCATTAAAATGGAATGGTCTGGGCCCAGTGTGGTAGCCTAGTAGCTAAAGTCCTCACCTTGAACTCACCAGGATCTCATATGGATACCAGTTCATATCCCGGCAGCCCCACTTCCCATCCAGCTCCCTGCTTGTGGCCTGGGAAAGCAGTGGAAGTCGACGCAAAGCCATGGTATGCTGCACCTGCATGGGAGACCATGAAGAGACTCTTGGCTCCCAGCTTTAGATTGGCACAGGTCTGGCCATGGGGACCACTTGGGGATTGAATCAGCAGATGGAAGATCTTTCTCTCTGTATATCTGACTATCCAATAAAAATAAATCTAAAAAAAAAATGGCAGGCAGCTGTAACCAGGAGCCAGAACCATAAATCAAGCCAAGATGCGCTAATAGGAAATGCAAGCATTTGAAGTGCTTGGCTAAATGCCTGCCTTTTTGTATACTTCTCAAACATCCCTCACCTCTCTCATCTCCCTTATCCATTGGAGTATGAAGTCCACGAAGAAAAGGATTTTAATATACTAGTTATTTGTATGTTCCAAGTGCCAGAACTGTGACTGAAACGTAAATTTTGGATAAATATTTAATGAGTAAACAAATGAAGTGAGGACATGAAAGGTACTTATCACAGTTCCAGGTACTCAGTATCAGAATTTACATTTTAAATATTTACACCTACGTTCAGCATTTCAACCTTCCAGAAGCAAAGCATGTTCTGACGTCTTGGGAATGACAGGAAAGCCATTAGGTCTCTATCGCTGGCGCAGTAACTACTCGTTACACACAATTACCATCAAGCTTTGGAATTCTACAGCCTGTAAACTGGATTCACCGGCCCAGACTATTGCCTACCCAAACATATAACTAAAGATGAAAAGTTTGATACCTTTCTAATATTCTTCCTATCTTGGATTCTAAAAAGCCACATTCAAAATCCATCAGTATCTTTAAAATCCTTTCTGATCTCACACACACACACACACTCTCTCTCTCTCTCTCTCTCTCTCTCCCCCCCCCCCTCCATCTTACTTTAGCTCTATAATTCCCCCACCCCACATCCATTTTATAGTCTGGGGTCTGCTATGAGCTTCTCTCGTCACATGCAGTCACAGATAGACCCAGGGTGTATATCTGAAGCTGGATATTTCTGAAGCATTAATCTAACAGTAGCTGTGAAAGGTCTTTTGTGATATTAAAGCCAATGAAGCACGTTGCTTTTTAATTGAGCCAGAAAATATTGAGGGAAGGTGAAGAAGCCCAATAGATCTCCATGTTTTTTTTATCATTAAGTTGTTATCAATTTCTCTTTAAGATAAATTTCTCTAAGAAAATGATAAACATGATTGAGCTACAAACCAGCATTGATGTAAATCTTGCAAATCAATGTACACGAATTAGTGGAAGACAGTTGTGCTCCATTCTGAATTCAGAGGTGCAGAAATTCAAATTATTAAAGAAATCAGAATACAAAACCCTGACAAGACATGGGTGCCATTCTGCCTGTGTTAAAAGACAATTCTAAAACTATAGAATGTTGACTTCAGACACTGCTCATTCTGCCTCCATCATTTTATTTATGAGGAATACAAGTCTCCAAGAAGTAAAACATCTTGCCCATAGACACAAAGTAAAGCAGCAGAAAAATAAAGACTAGAACCCAGAATTGTTGGTTTCATGTCTATATTGTTCACCTAATATACACTCAAGCCTCAAGCGCTGGCCTCATTAAGACTCCTTAATATTGAACAGTGTAATTGCACAAAAATGTCTACAAAGGCAACAAAGACCTAAGCCAGCATGTTCAGAGAGCTGCAGTCAAAGAGAAACCATGAGCAAAAGTTCGTTACTCATCTCAAGATGTGCGATGTTATTCATCATGTTACTAACTAGAGAAAAAGAGTCATCTTCTGATTAGGTCAGAAAAACAAGACCCAGTCTATGGTGTATCTGCTAAAGACAGAATAGTATATCAAGGCATAATCATTTTCTCAAGATGGAGTTCAAACAAATCCACAGAATGTAACATGCAATTCTCATTATACTAGACTAATGGCTCTCTCTGTAATAAGTAGTTCAAGTCATAAAACTGTTACTACATTGCACATTGCTCCTTCAGAATGGAAGGCTACCTCATACCTAAAACCAATTTGAATGAGCCTTGAGATTTTAGGCAGCAAGATCATCTAGCATCCATAGACAGACAATAACAATTTCACAGTCTACACCATGAGAGCTCTTAGCATCCTTTGTCTTGTCAGTTTTTAAAAATCAGATTATGAACATTTCTCCTCTGGTGGAAAAATGTGAATGCCACACAGTAATCCAAGATCAACATTCACTCGTATTTCATTAGCCCATTCAGTGACTGTCTAGTTGCAAGTAGGAATCCATCTTCCTTCTTGGTAATTCAAATCACATTACATAACATATGTGACTACCAGTAAAAATTTCCCCCATAAAAATAATGGCTTCATTTATAAAAATGATTGGAAGCATAATTCTTAAATGTGGCTTCAGGAGCCAGCCAAATTTACATTTTGAGGAAAGCGAGAGTGAGTGTAGTAACATCACCGGGTATGCATCTACATTTACATTTAGGGATTCCAAAATGAGTAAAACACGACGATCAGTCTCTAGGAAATCAAAGGTAGTTGGGGGACACAGGCATGCAGAAAAACAAGTGCAGTGATCTAATGAGAAAAGCTGAAGGTCTGCGGTCACGCTGGATCCAGTTTTATCACTTCCTAGCTGGAATACATTAAACAAGTTACTTAATTTCTCCCAGACGTTAGTTTTCTCATTTACATAGCAGAGGATTTCCCTCCCATGGTGCTGTGAGGATTGAAGGGGATAATGCAATGGAAAGGGCTCAGATCATCTCCAGGTGCTGGTATGCAAGTATTATTATATAGTGTGCAAGGAAGTATTAATAGAAATACATGCAATGTGCCATGAAAGTAATTTATTCTGCTCCATTAGACCACAGCTCTGAGCAACAAATGCCCTGTACTAAAGCAGCACAGAGCAAGTATTCACTGAGATGTTTTTAAGACTTTTTCTGAGCATTAATCATGAGACTATTACTATTCAAGATCAACATGTATTGACTAGATAAAGGGTGGTTATTACTGTGAAACTGCCATTTTTATGATGGATTGAAAGGAGTTATGATGTACTTTGTAAAAGAAAAAGTATCCAATACAAGTGAATAACAAGAAAACCCAATTTACCTGAATGAAACTCAGCTTTAAATAACCCTGCCTTTTGCATGTACTGTCAAAATTAAATGGTACCTTCAAGGAACAGCCTCACCTGGAAGTTGGCATGGAATCTAAGTGGTTGTGTTATACCTGTGTTATCTTGAATTATTATGCAAACTTTTTAAAACATAGTTTTTTAGAATAGCTTCATATTTCACCGAAATGCAAGCAATTCTCATATACTCTACACCAAGTTTTCTAATTACTCACATCTTATATTAATGTAATGTGAATAGCTGCTCTGAAGAAATGGGATGAATCCTAACCCAAAATTTTGATTTGGATACCAAGGTTGAGGACACCACGTAAGCAGCAAGTAATTATCAAAATGTTTATTACCTGTATAATGGGATTTTGGGGGGCGGGAATCAGAGTAGGCTTCCCAAGGCAGTTACCACAGGCTTGAGACACTCAGACAAGGCTGACTTACAGTTTTACTTATGGTTATAATGTATAGGCACAAGCTTACTTGATCTGATTAACAATCACAGAGGACAGAGCACCCAAGCTTTCTTACTATTTTGCCCAAATTCAAACAAAGAGGTCCCACACTATGGCCTAATCTACTTTCAATCACTTCCCAAAGCCCCAGCTTTAATACCCTATGGTATTATTGGCTTGCATATCATCAAAAATCAAACATTAGCATACAGATTCCTAATCTTATCACATGATACATGTATAAATTTTCATGAGCCAATATTAACATAATTTCAGTAACCACAGTCCCATTTGCTTCAGATTTCTTTAGTTTTATTTAATACTCTTTGTTCTAGGAGCCTATGGAGCATTTCACATTGGATTTCCTGATCATGCTTCCTCAGGCTCTTCCTGCCTGTAACAGTGCCTCACACTTTGTATGACCTCGACAATTTTGAGGAGTATCAGTCAAATGTACCTCAACTGTCAATTTCCTGGTGGTTGCTCCCAGGGATTAGACTGGCATTTGGCATTTGGAAAAGAATAATCATAAAGCCAGAATGTCATGTTCATCAGATGACATCAAGGATGAATCCTTCTCCGTGATTTCTCACTGCTGAGGTTACCATGTATCACCTTGACAATACAGTGTTTGCTATGTGTGTTCTGTTTCTCCTCTGTAAAGTGACTCTTTACACACACAAACATACACACACATTTTATGGGAGGAAGTCACTACATCCAGAACATTATTCAAGTGTGCAAAGTTATGTACCCTCCTTAAGAATAAAGTATTTACATACATTATTGGAGTTTCTGCATAGGTTTGTCTATTCTTCCCAGTCTATGTATTTATTCTATTATTTAATTATATTAATAAGGACTCATGTGAACTGTAAATGAGCATCACTTCCTGGTGTTCAAATTGTTTGGTTCATGGATCTCTTTGACACATGCTCAACATTACTGCCTTTTATTCTGAGTATTTTTTTTCCTTTTTTATTATTATTACTATTATCATTTCATGATACAGTTCCATAGGCTCCTGGTGTTGCCCGTATCCCAGCCCCAATTGCCCCTCCCACCTAGTTCCTCTATATCATTACTAAAGTATAGTTCTTCATACACAGTCATATGTCCATCATTGCAGGCATGGACAATGGCAGAGAGTCCAGCATCCTATTGTCAAGATACAGTAAACAGTTTCATTATAAGTCCATCTTTGTCTGGAAGTAGAAATGCATACTATATTATATCCTCACATCTGGATATGTTAGTCTCCATTTCACAGCTACTGTACATCCCCTCAAATGAAAAGTCATAATACAAAATCAATAATAGAAAAACAGAAATTTACAATGCTATGAAATTAAATAATGTTACTAGATATGGCAGTCTCCATTACACAGCTCCTATACATCCCCTTAAATGAGAAATCACAAAATAAAATCAACATCAGGAAGAAAAAAGAAATTAACACCACCATGAAGTTAAATAACATGCTACCGAATGACTAACGTGTAGCTGAAGAAATGAAAATCAAGCACCTTCTTGCAGAAAATGCTACTTATGATCTATGAGTCATTGAGGAATTTAATCAAAAGAAAGTGTCTTGAAGAGATGAAACTAACAGAAAACATCAAAACCCATGCGATATAGCTTCCGCTGATTTTTGTTGGTGAAATATGTCTCTTATATTCTGAGTATTTTCTTATTTTCTGGCACTGCAAGAAGCTGCTGGCTCATCTCATATTCGTTTCTGCCCCAGTCATAGTAGCAGTCATTTAAGCTTCTTCAGAAATGGAATAGAAGCTAGGAACTGAACATTAGGTATATTC
The DNA here is from genome assembly GCF_030435755.1 of Ochotona princeps. Classification (NCBI taxonomy): domain Eukaryota; kingdom Metazoa; phylum Chordata; class Mammalia; order Lagomorpha; family Ochotonidae; genus Ochotona; species Ochotona princeps. Next base: position 15,269,387 of record NC_080844.1, on the reverse strand, counting down.
ATTATTGCCTAGTCTATTGCTTCTAGCCCCACCCACCTCAACCAATAAAGTCACAGCATAGTGTGCATTGCAGTCTATAAATACCTTATTCTCAAGTCTTTTTAAAGGAAGAAGCAATACAGAGGAACAGAAACAGACTGAAAAACTTACATGGCCCTAGTGTTTTCTTTGACCTCATTTCCATTAGCAGTTTGATCTGGAAAAGTCGTTATTGTAAGAACTGGATCGTGCACTGTAGCACATCTAACAGTGTCCTTGAACTCTACATAGCAGAGGCAAACAACAAGCTCTTACACCCATTTGTGATAGCAGAAAAATTTCCAACCATCGTCAAATGTTCCTTGGAAGATCAATTTATTCCTGATTGTAAACCACTGCTTTAGTCTAAAGTCAAGAAAATCATTGGTTTGTAGTTACTTCCTGTAAAACTATTTTTTTCGAAGTTTTTCAAATAAGACCTAAATTAAAATAGAATATGTAGTTCTCTTGTTAAATGACCATTAAAGACAACCACATGAAAATACTCTCTCCTCTTTTCTTGAGTATTTTTAAAAATTATCAATTATTTTGAAAATTCCCTTTACATCTATTTAGTAAAAATGTCTGATTTCATTTGCTTTTGTTTTAAAATAGTTAGCGCTGCTGATCAAACCCTGATAAATTCATTTTATTGACCGATCCACAACTTTCCTAGCAACAGAGGGTTAGCTATTAAAGGAGAATTTATATAAGCCTTATTAAGTTTGTATGCAAATGTGTCCGCCAAAATGTTTAGCATTTTACAGACGAATTTTGCATCAGTCAGTTCAGACTTCTTGCCATTTCCTGAATGCAAGTGCACAGGACATCAACATGTTTCCTCTGCCTGGAATGTCCCTTTCTGTCACTTTTTGTGACTTACGAACTAAATCCTTTAAGACCTAGTTCAATTTCCACCAGTTTTATAAAACATTTGCAATTCTTCTTCCAAGAGAGGATCAATCATTTTTCTGCCTGACATCAGTATGGACTGAGTTATGCTCCCTCCAAATCCACATGGCAGTCTTAACTCCTAATGTGACTACAAGAGATAATTAAGGTTAAGCAAGGGCCTAAGAGTGGGACTCTCATCCAATACTTAATCCTTGTAAGAAAAGGAGACAACAGGGAAGTGCTTGTACAGAGGAGACTCTGTGACAACACACTAGAGGCGAGCCGTTTGTGAGCCAGAGACACACTTGAGGAGCAAGCAAGCATGCCAACACCTTGATTTCAGACTCCTGATCTCCAGAACTGTGCAAAATACACTTTTGCTGTTCAAGCCACCAAATCTGTGAAATCTTGTTATTGACAGTTACAGGTTAGTACAGCTTCCTTATGCTTTCTGGGGTTCTCTAATGGTGTTCACAGTTCATCCCAGGCCACCTATAACAGGTTGGTCTATCTTGAAGGCTGCTGAGTTGCCTAAAGACAAAGCCTTCATTGATTACAAGTGTTTGGTAATCTTTGTTTTCCACAATGTTGCTAACTGGAAAATGGCATCATAGATCTACATTAACAGCTCCTAAGATAACATATAATCAGTTAAAAATGAGTGTTGATCTAATTTTCACCTTTCCTTTAACTAAAGCTTAAGAATCTTGAACAAAAACCAGTGTCCTATTTTCTCTTTCCAAAACTAAGTTATAACAAACAGCATTGAGTACCCCCAAGCCTCAGACACTGATTTCTATCTTGGCCATGGGTAAGAGCATCTCAAACAATAAACTTCTACCTAAGAACAGTGTCTCCAAACCTTGCTATTCGGTTGCCTCCCCCATTGTTTGATCCACTGAAATTATAAAGGAGATATTTTTAAGAAGACTGGGGTCACAATTTCATCACTTGTAGTCCAAGGTACAAAAGCAAACGGCCTTTCCAAACTGTGAGGCTTCACAATTCTGGACTATCCATTAATGCACACTGCAGGGTATAGACAGGAAAAGCCCCTCTTAGCAGTACTGCAGGCTTTTTATCTGTGCTTTCAAGCAAGCTTGTACTCATTTTTGTTCATCCCTTTCTAATATCTTCTTTAAGGAGCAAGTAACAGTTATTACCCACCAACAATCTGGCTTTTTTATTTGTTCTCCAGCACTCCTGCCCCATAGGTAGATACACACCTGCTCCCAAGATTTTGCAGTATCATTTTTACTAAATATTTTCACTGCATGACAAAGATCATCATCTTTCCAGACTGCAATATCTGCTTGACCACTAAGCAAAGCAGCTCCATTTTTTAGTAACACACCTGGTTTAGCACTGCAAAATGAAAGCACACTGGTGATTTTAAATTGGAAATAATCTTACAATGGTGCCCTGCACAAAATCATTATGTGACTGAAAGTAGCACTGTCAGAAACTCAGCTGTGCTACAGACGGCTTTATTAAAGCAATAAGCCAAAATGGCAGTGATGATCAAGTCTTTAGTCTATGTACTGGGGCATTGTAAGTGGCTAAAACCAGACAAAATGTGGACTCCCCATTGCTGCTCTATTTTTTTCCAGAAACACACACTGATGCTGGTTAATGGATCAGTAAAGAAGTTATCTCACTATTGAAGATACCATAAATACAAGCCTCTTAAAGTTCTTTGGACCCTGGAGCTGGAGGTTGGAGGGGAAGGGAGGAGCTATGAAAAGTATGGAGCACAGAGTGAGGACAAGTGTCTTTCAAGTTTCCAGGACCCACACCCAAGCCTGACTCCAAGCATATGGAGACGTCAGTGTGAATGCACAGATTAGGAATCTTCTAAATGAAGGCACTTGGGTAAGTCCTGTAGTTAACTTCAACAGCGTGAGGGATTTGGGGAACTGAGTTTTTCCACTGCAGTTCTCCAGGCCTGTAATACATGTTAAGCATCAAGTTTAGCCTGAGGATGATAGATTTTCTCTGGGTGGTCTTGCAGGCAGTCTATGATGAGGCCTGAAAAACTGGGCTAAGAATTTCAGTAGAGAGGACTGTTCAGTATAAGCAGAGTCTAAAGGAATGAATTTCAAGTAAAATCTCTCTCTCTCTCTCTCTCTCTTTCAAGGCTATCAGGAGGCATACAAAAGGCCAACAGGTACATGAAAAAAAAAAATAAAAGAATAGGGTGAAATGGACAGATTGGGATGAGCTATGGAGAAGCGCATGATCCCAGGAAATAGGAAAGGACAGACTGATGGCAGCAGGACATCTGAAGACCCGCACACACAGGGAAGCAACAGAAGACAGCAGAGCAGTGCTGCAGTGAAAATACCACAGTGGTAATTGGAGCCAGGTGGGAAGGAGAGATCACCAGGGATTCAAGAGGTGACCCCAGCCATAGAACTGGTAGGTCCTGATGATTTTTTAAATGCAACCACAAGCAGAAGCAGAGTGGCACAGCCCTAGTGGACGAGTGTAGGAACAGGTGGACTTCATGGCCCAACACTCCCCAGGGCTTCATTGGGCACCATTTTGACTCCTGTGATGAAGGATCTGAGAAAAGGGAACAGCAGCAAGCTTCACCTGCGCTAAAGCAAGGGGAGCACTCACTTCCGACTCAATGCATTACACTGGTCCTACCGGTAAAATAATACCAACTTGGCATCCCAATGCACGGCACTAATTCATCTGGGAAAATAATACCAACTTGGTATCCCACTTGGATTCTATCCAAAATAGGTCCAGATTACCCCCAAACCTAACCTTTTATCATACAGATACAGAAGGCAATTTTTCTTTTCATTAGCACATGAAGCCTTCTCCAGGATTGATCACATTATAGGATATAAAAAATGCCTCAGCAAATTAAAAAAATTTATAATCATACCTTGCATCTCCACAGACCATCATGGAGTGAAACTGGAGGCAAACAAGTCAAAATACCCCCCCAAAAATGCAAACGTGGACACTGAACAATATGCTGCTAAATCTACAATGGATTAGAGATAAAGAGGAAATTTTAAAAACTGTTTAAACTAATAAGGCATCAACATAACATATCAACATTATGAAACACAAGACAATGCTAAGAGGAAAGTTTATTTCAGTTGGTGCTTATGTCAAAAAATTAGAAAGGCAGCAAGTAAATGGGCTAAGCATACATCTGTAAGAGTTGTAACAAAAGTAAAATAATCCCAAGACTAGCAGGAAAAAAGAAATAATCAAAATATGTGGGAAATCATTCCTGGATCTCTGCCTACTTGTTCTATGTGGGAGGTGATAAGGACATGGCAATCCATGTCACCAGGGGAGCCCCCAGCAATGATCCTGGCATAGCAAGACCTCAACCTGATTACTGGCCGTTCAGGCGAGAGCAGTTCTCTTTTCCGTCCTTGGACGAGCTGTGCTGGGACTTCCTTGCAGTCCCACATTACCTGCCAGCCACATATGGTGTACATGACCTTCAGCGTGAGTGGAGGGTTCAAAGAAATAGAGATGCCTTCAGGCAAATTACAGTGTGATTGGTGGATGGGAGGATTGTCAGGAGATGTCCTTCTACCTTCCCCTTTTCTTAGTCTATATAAGATTGTGCTTGCTTTACAATAAATGGAAATGCTCGACCAGACTGTCTCTGGTGATTCTTGCTACTGAAGAACACTGTCATCACCTCACCACCATGGTGGTCACAGGGGCCTGCTGGTCAGGAAACCCCTCAAGAAAAATAAGGGAGATCAATCAAATAGAAGCCAAAAGAACAATACATAAGATCTGTGAATCAAAGACCTGGTTCTTTGACAAAAAACAAAATTAACTTTGCACTAGTACAAATTATCAAAAAAAAAAGGAGAGAGAAGATATGAATCAATAGAATTAAGAAAAGAAAAAGAGCGATAATGGATGCCTCGGACATATGTAGAATAATCAGGAATATCGCAAGCAACCGTACACCAACAAATCAGAAAACCTAGAAAAAATATAGATTTTTGGACAAAATCTATGAGGCAATTGATGTGAATGGACCTATAAGCAGGACAGAGATTGAATCAGTAGTTAAATCCCTTGCAACCAAGAGAAGCCCTGGCCCAGAAGATTTCATCGCTGAATTATACCAATTGTTTCAAGAATTTACCCCAATTCTCCACAAACTATGCAGAGCAATAGAAGAGGAGGCAATCTTTCTCAAAGCCAAATAGAGACAACAGAAAAAGAGAACTACAGACCGGTATCTCTGATGAACATAGATTCAAAAATCCTCAATAAAATATGAACCAACAGAATCAAACAATACATCAGATAGATAATATATCTGGACTGGGTGGGATTTATTCTTGGCATGCAGGAATGGTTTAACATATGCAAATTCATAAATGTGATATACCACATCAACAAATTGAAAGATAAAAGCCGCACGATCATCTCCATAGATGCAGAGAAGGCATTTGATGAAATCCAACAACACTTCATGATAAAAACCCTAAACAAGAGAAGCATACAAAGAATATCTACAATGGAATCAAAGCAATATTAAAAAAAAAAAAAAAAACAATGCCAGCGTCATACTGAAAGGGGAAAGGACAGGAAGCTTTTTCACTAAGATTTCAAGATACACATCTACCTTCTTCTGTTTTTTTTTTAATTTTTTAAGTTTTATTTTTGATATGTTTATGTAGTTGATAACGGGTGGGAAGAGTCAAGGGACAGAGGAATGTGGACGAGACCACTGTTTCCAAATTTTCTTTTTTCTTCTTCCCTGTATTCAGGCAGAGGAGGAAGATAAGGGAAGAAGTCACACCCTGCTTCCCAACTGCCTCAGTACCAAGGGATGGGGAACAGCCACCCATTGTCATCCCTGATGTGGAGCATGCTCCGAGGGTTCTGCTTAGGTAGTTTCAATAGTCCTAAAATGCTGTTAATCTCTCCACTCCAAGGATGAGGAAATCCTTCCAAGATCCATTGGCTGACGTAGTCCAACTGAGAGTCTCCATTCAACCAGATATTTGCTGCCAAAGCTTGGCTAGGATAGTTGATCAACTTGTTCTGCCCTCCTTCCTGTTACTAGACTAGATGTCCTCTGCAGAGTCCACTGGATTGCCATATCCTCCACATGCAACTGCTTAGGCCATCCACTGCTCTAAGCCACTGAGGAGAACCAGCTCTGACACATGCACTCTACGCTCTGACCACAGATCCTACAATTCTCCCCATGGTTGGAGTTCAGAGTCCAGTGGTTCAGTTGGGGGAATCCCCCAAAAATCCATGTCTGAAGTGATCCCAGACCAGACTCTCATGAGTGTTTGCCACTATGGGGTCTGGCTCTTCTGTTACCCATATCAGCCTATGTACACACACTAGTAATTGCAATTGCTGTGTCAGTTCTGTCTCCAGTCCTGTCTCCTACGCAAACCAATGGGTGCTGCAGCCCAGATCAACCCTATGCACCATACACTTGGCCCTCATGTACACCAATGGGAGCTGTAGCCTAGTCAGAGTGACCCCTATCAGCCCCTACAAGGCCTGCACCCAGCCCTGGTTCCTATGCTTGCCAGTATGTGCACCACACTGGTCTGGTTATCCCACAACCCATTCTGCTTTTGTACACATCAACGGGCAATGAAGCCTCACTCAACCCACCAATCAAATTATCCAGCCCACACTCATTCCAGTGGGTGCCACTATCTGTCTAGCCAGCCTGCCCTCAGCCCTGATTCTCATGCTCACCAGCGGGAATTTCAGCCCATCAGAGAAGAACCCACAGTTTATTTACTGGGCCCATTCTCAGACCCAAATCTTGCACTTTCCAGGTGGTTCTGAAGTCTAGCTTACAGGATTTTTCCCCAGTCCCAGCACTTGTCAGCTGATGCTGTGGCAAAACCCAACTAGCCTGCACCCACTCTGGCTTATGCATAAACCAGTGGGCACAGTCAGACTGGTTTTTGCCCTAACCCAGATCACATACAGGCCAGCATGGGTTCCAGCCCTGCCTTGGCTGGTTTTGCCCCAATCCTAGCTCTCATGCTCACCAGTGGCCCAGTAGGGGAGACTCCACACTGCCCTCTTACTGGACTCATACATTCGCCTGTGTGTTACATGTGCCAGTCTGGCATGGCCCGCCTTACGTCAGAATTTGCTGGCAGGTGCTGCAGTCAGGCCCAGCCCAGCCAGCCTCCAGTCCCATACCTAATGTGAACTGGCTGGTGTTGTAGCCCAACCCAGCCTATCCTGAATCCTGTCTTGGTTCTTAGATGCTAGCCTGGCCTGGTCCCAGACCTGACCCACATGTATCCCAGCAGGCAGAATAACCTGGCCTAGTCTGGGCTGCTCCCAGTCTTGGTTCCTGCACTTACCACAGGGACGGCATCCTGAAAAAGAGGCTCCCGAAGCTCCTCTACCAGGTCTCCTTCCAGTTGCAGGTTTCATACCCACCAATGGGTCCTTGGCCAGACCAATTTTGTCTACCTTCTGTCCTGGCAGAAACAGTGGCCTTGCTCAATTGGTCAGCCTAAACCCATTTTGGTTCTTACTTCTGGGTGCTACAGCCCACCCACACCTGTTTCATGCCCAGACACAGCTCTTACATGGTTCAATGGAGGCAGAGACCTAGACCAGCTTGTCCTATACTAACTCTGGTTCTCATAAGCACCAGTTGGTACTGGAGTCTAGCCTAGTTAGGCACACCCCAGACCAAGTCCACACACATGCCAAGGGACACTACAGTCATGTCCAGCCCAGATCATTGCTCCCATTCCTGCCTCATGCAAATTGGTGAGCATTATTGCATAGCCCAGCATAATCTATACTCTATCCTCACTGCTGCCCATTACAGTAATCTAAAGTTGGTCCAGTCTGCCCCCCTTATAAAACCACCTCACACACATGCTAATGAGTGGAGCTACCTTGCTTGGCCTAAACACATGCTTTCCAGCCAGGGCTATATTCCACCAGGGGAGTTTCCCAAGATCCCCCACCAGGCCCACTCCCAGACCCATATCTCTCATGTGCCAGTGAGTGCTAGTCTCTTACCCGGCATAGTCTGCCCTCTCTATCCCAGCCTTTGTATGAACTGGTAGATGCTGTGGCCTGGTCCACCCCATACCCTGTTCTTGGGTGTGCCTTCAGGTGGTTGCTGCCTGGACCTACCCAGCCTGTTCCCAACGCCAGTACCCATGAGTGTCAGAGGGTTCCATGGCCATGCCTAGCTCAGCCCATCACTATCCCCAGCTCACAAACTAACCAGAAGAGATTACAATTCCATAGGGGTGGGCCCATGCATCTCCCACAGAATCTGCCCCAGGCCTGTTTTTCTTACGCTGGTTGGTGTAATGGCCCAGTCTGACATTACCAGTCCCCTGTTCCAACTCTCATTAGCTAGTATTGTGATGTTGCCCTGCCAGGCTGGCCCCTAGCCCTAGTTTTAGTGTAGGCCTGTGAGTGGAAGTCAGCTGTAATCCATGATAATTACCCCAGCTCAGGCCTTCCACATGGGCTGGTGCAACTGTCTGACCCACAAAAGTCCCGCAGCTTCCCCTCTCCAATCTGATCCATCTCAGACCCCTGGTTTACCTGCAACTACTGTGATCTTGTGAATGGGAGTCCCTCAAAGTCATTCCTCACCTGCAATGTACTCTCAGCAGCCTTCTCTCCCATACATCTTTTATCCCTCCCTGATCAATCCATAGACCACATACATGGGGAGACCCCCAGGATCACTCCACCTACCTGGACATGAAGCCCAGGTCTCCCCATGCACCTGCCAATGTCATCACCTTTCCTCTCACAAGCCCACACCCTCAGGCTCCTCGTGCCGCTAAGGCAGCAAGCTTGCATGGTAGCTGCTGGCTGTGGAGCATGCACACAGGGGAAGGATGTCCACTTCCACTACTGTTGTTCAACATAATACTGAAAGTCTTTACTAGATCTTTTAGGCAAATGAAAGAAATCAAAGGATTTCAAATGAGAAACAAGGAATTAAAACCATTCCTGTTAACAGTTGATATGATTCTATATGTAGGAGAACCAAAAAACTTAATCAAGAGACTATTTGAATTCAAAAGACAATTTGGCAGTATAGCAGGGTACAAAACCAATGAACATAAATCATTTGACCTGGCATGCTCAAAAAACTCCATGTCTGAAAAATAACTTGTAAGTACAATCCCTTTAAAAATAGAGAATCTTAAATACTTTGGAATAAACCTAAATGAAGATGTGGAAGACCTCTTTGATGAAAACTACGTAACATTGAGAAAAGGAAAAACAAGAAGACATTAAAAGATGAAGAAATTTACCATGTTTCTGGATCAGTAGAATCATCATCAATATGTCCATATTACCAAAAATAATATGTAGACTGAGTGTAATCCCAATCAAAAATCCCAACAAAATTCTTCACAGAGCTGGACAAAATGATATAAAAATTTATCTTGGAACACAAGAGACCAGGAATAGCCATAACTATTTTGAAGAACAAAAATAAAGCTGTAACAATCACAATTCCAGAGATCAAGACTTATTACAAGGCAGTGGTCATCAAAACAGGCTGGTACTAGTATGGAAACAGAGAAGATGATCAATGAAACAGAATAGAAAGCTCAGCTGTGAGCCCACAGAAGTACAGCCAATTAATGTCATGTAAAAAAAGCCAGGTACTTGTCAAAAGAGGAACGGGTAAAGGAACTGTGGTACGTTACTTCATAGAATACTCAGTCATTAAAAAGAATGAAATTCTACCATTTGCAGCAAGTATGCTCAGTGAAATAAACCAATCCAAAAAGAACAAATATCACATATTTTAAGGGAGCCTTCATGCAAAATACAAGTTAAACAGATACACTAGTAAACATGTATATGCATATATTCTCATAGATGAAATGTATAATGGAGACTAGCATACCAGGAAGTGAAGATATGCTCCAGTATGCATCTTTAATTCCAAGTAAGAGGAAGATTCCCAATGGAACTGTTAAATATATCTTGACAATAGGATACTAGACTTTCTGCCATTGTCCTACAATGCCATGACACACTTCAACAACACAATGTTGGACTTGTGACTTGCTGAACACCTATATTAATGTAATAACATGGGAGGAAGCTATAGCGTAGATACAGGAAGGTGGTAGAATAAGGAATTCTTGTGCCTATGAAGCTAAATCATGAAAAATAAAATAATTTTTAAAAACATTATATGTATGGGAAAAAAAAGAATGATTCTCCATGGGAGAACTGCCACTGTTAAGGCTATAATCTATCTTGTCAAGGTGGAATCTGCCATCATATCTTATTTACAACCAATACCCAGTGGCAGTGGGATTTCAGTGGTCATCACGGCTGTCACCATCGCCACACAGAAGGTGTCTGGAACACCTCTGTTCTCCACAACTTTACTTTCTCCCCACAGCCAACTGAAGATGAAATGATGTCTGAACAAGACGCCAGATAGAGTTTCTTCTATAACGAGAACCTATATTAGTCTTCAAAGGATGGGACAATCAGGAGATAGCTTCACCCCAAAAGAAATGGAAAATACCAGTTTTGTCAAAAAATGGATCACTCAAGTAAGCATAAAATCAGTAGAATATGGGGTCTGTCATTTATAGATAACTCTTCCCATCTCTCTCATCCATGAGTTTCAAATTCTCTTCCCAATCTTACACAAAGAAAAAAAAAGCTTTTCAAAGTTGATACCAACTGAATGATTATGTCCAGGAAAATAAACCATACACCAGAAATATCCCTTTTAACAAAGCAAGTTCATAAATGAGATGTTCTCTTATAAGGTAGTACTATGATTACATGCATGATTTTTTTAAGATTTATATATTTTTATTGGAAAGTCAGATATACAGAGAGGAGGTAAGACAAAGAAGATCTTCCATCTGCCAATTCAATCCTCAAGTGGCTAAAACAACTGGAGCTGATCCAAAGCCAGGATCCAGGAGTCTCTTCTGGGTCTCCCACATGTGGGCAGGGTCCCAGGGTTTTGGGCCATTCTTAACTGCTTTCCCAGGACACAAGCAGGGAGCTGGATGGGAAGCAGGGCTGCTGGGACATAAATCAGCACCCATATGGGATCCCAGCACACGCAAGGTGAGGACTTCAATTACTAGACTGCTACAATGAGTCCTACACACATAATTTTTTAAAATTATTAAGTAACTGAGGACAAGTTTCTGTTATATAAATTATGATAAACAAAGACTTTTGACTCAATTAATCCTGATATGTCCTAAGAAAACCTGAGGAGTGCTATTTGCAATGCAAAGGAAACACTGACTTAAGGCAAATACCAGTTTAGGAATTTTAAGTTAGTCAGTCTCCACCTTCATTATCCCAGCTTATGCCTTCATCACTTAACCTTTGATGCCTTTGTTAAACCCCTCATTAGTAAAAAGTAGACCTGCCTACTAAGCATAATAGTAAGACTTTAGTGGACTTCAGAGATCATTTATGTTATGACTCAAAGCATTGAAATGCAAATTTTATTTGAATATTTGAGAGCACTAATTGACCATTTTTAATGAAATTTCATTGTCAAGATAAACAAGGTTCTCCAGAGAAATCTGAATTTTAATAAATATCGAAGTCAAAGAAGTTAAAAAGCATTGAAAAAAAGGAAAGTATTTTGGTAACAAATTTTAGTGTATGTGCTGCCGAAGCGAGCACGGTAACAAATTTTGATCCACCAAGTTAATTTCAAAATGAAATATTAAAATTTTATTTAATTGGCTTTGGCTTTGAAGCTAACTTTGGACTTTGCTTTACCCAAGTGAGTTCTTTCTGGAAAACTTCTTCCATTGCCTTTTTTGTTTCTTTATGTATTTGGGCTTTATTTAGTTTCTCCTGAAGAGACACTTGGGGAAGGCGAACATTGATTGTGAGCACATATTAGTCTTGCATAAAACTGATTATCAGGGAGTGAATATTATCTGACATGTTTAATCAGAAGTCTACCAAGTAAAAATCCACTTGTTCCCTCCAAGACTATGTTTTCCCACTACTTCATCCACCTAATGCCTATTTAGCCTTCATTCATAAGCCAGATTGTAACCCCTCTAAGAAGCTTCCTGGATGCCCCCAAAACATCGAGGGCTCTAACCACATACTTTCCAACACTCTGCACTGCTACCAAAGCATTTTGTTCATATTTTGCATCTACCTTGAGGTCACCTCTACTAGATTGTGTGTTCTTGCTAAACAATGTTAAATAGTATGATTTAGTGCAGAATAAAATAATTAGGGACAAGTGTTTGATGGAGTAGTTAAGACACTGCTTCGGATGCTATAACCCATCTTTGGGTGCCTAGCTCAATCCTGGCTCGCTTTATCCAATCCAATTTCCTACTAATGGGTACCTTGGGAGGCAACACACGATAGTTCAGGTACTTAGGTACTTTATCTGCTATGTATGCTACCTGGATGAATTCCCTGCTCCTGAACTCAGTAGATAGCATACATGCGTGCATGCACACGCACACAATCTCAATCTATCTCCCCTTCCACCCTACCTCCTTCCTGCTGACCTCTCAAATAAAATGAAAATAGGGCCTGGTGCAGTAGCCTAGCAGCTAAAGTCCTCACCTTGTATGCACCAGGATCCCATATGGGCACTGGTTCTAATCCGGCAGCCCTGCTTCCATCCAGTCTCTACTTGTGGCCTGGGAAAGCAGTCGAGGACAGCGCAAGGCCCTGGGACCCTGCGCCTGCATGGGAGACATGGAAGAAGCTCCTGTATCCTGGCTTTGGATCAGCTCAGCTCTGGCCATTGCGGCTGCTTGGGAAGTGAATCATTGGACAGATATTCCTCTTTGTCTCTCCTTCTATCTGACTTACCAATAAAAATAAATAAATCTGAAATAAAAAAATGAAAATAAGTTTTAAGACAACCACTAAATAATCAATGTATAGATGAATGAACGAACCCAAAGTAAATCACAGGTTCCCTTACTGGTTAGATTGGTTTCCATTTGAAAGTCTCTAGTCCTTAGCATTAATTTGATTGATTTTGTCATTTGGGGAATTATAAGATACACAGAGGTTAGTTTTTGCAGGAGTTTTGGGACCTATGGAATCAAGACTTCTTTTGATCAAGTTAGCTCTGGGTTTGTAGGACCACACTTTAGTGGGCTTTGATACACTCTATCTCTCCCCTTCTTATTGAAGTGCTCCAAACTGACAAGCCATTAAGGATAGTTTGCCTAACACATAATCCCAATTTTATCCATGTCTTGGTCATAACCAGTTTTCCTTGGTCATTGTGAACAATTTAAGGATGGACATGGAAGTCAGAACAATAAGATACCTGGAGACAACACTGAGCATGTCTTAGTTATCACACAAAGTAAACAATCATACCTGGATGTGAATGAAAAATGTGCAACCCCAACAACTGCTAGGACCCATATTGAGCTTAAAAGATTTTCCTTAGAATGGAACCAATAAAAAAGAGGCAGCGTGAAATGCATGCATGAAAATTTCTTACATTATTTTAATCTTCGATAAAGATTCCCGTGAAGCTAGAATTGCTTCCGCATCTCAGATGAACCTATTGACCCATGAACCCAACTGTATTATCTCCCTAAGATCTTCCCACAACAGTGTCTCTAAACCTTTCCTACTGCAAGCAGCATGCTAGATTGAAATCGTTGGTTTATAAGCACAGGCCTCTCTATTGCATAATCTCAGCACATCAGTCCTTCCTGATTATATAGAATGATACTTGACACCTATAAAGTCCCTCCAAATCCTTATTAAACAAATGAGTGAATAAAAATATGAGTAGCAAGAGAGTTAAAGTGCATTTCCAAATTTCCTTATTTCAGATAAATTTAAGCTTTCTCAAGTTATATTTCAAAGGTGGATAGCAAGATTTCATTTTAATGTTCTAAAAGATTTTACTAACAAACTATATATAGGACACACACTTATGAAAGAGGTACTCCCACATTGGATATACTCCCAGAGGTACAGGGAAATGAATACATAAAATAAAAGTCTTAAGACCAAGTAAATCACTTTAAATTCATTGAGAAATCTTGATTTAATTTAGATTAAGAAGATCTTATCTTTTCTCTAGAGGCAATGTATTCTATGAGCATTCCCTATGGTAATGCATAATTGGAAAGTTAATAAGCATATTTAAATGCAACATTATGATACAAAAATGTTGGCAATGCCCTAGGGTCGACTGTGTAGGAGACTAGATATTTCTAAGCGTTTACTTGGCCTGTGCTAAAGGATTTTCAGTAATTCTCTTCTTGGGTAAAATTAGGGGATCAGCAGAGAAGTAAACACCTTAATATAAGCAGTGAGTTAGTGAGTTTCCAATTTTTACCACAATATATATTCATAAACCATGCTGGAATGCAAAGAATTAAAATATATTTTTTCACCTTCATACAATTTGTTAAGCTTAAAGCTACAGTTTCCCATTCACATAAACAAATAACACTTATAACACTGAGTAGGTCTTGATTGTAGCTCATTTCTGGAGCCAAGAGAATAAAATTGGGCAGTGTAACATGGACCATGCCTCTTGGCAAAACAGTGGCAAGCCTATTTGAAAGTAAGAAATGCGTGGCACTTTTGTTTATGCTACAGTTAATGGAATATAAAACTATTTGCTAAACTTACAATTTTCTGATTTATCAAGATTCAGCTTTAGAATCGCTCTTAGCATATATTCGCTGTAATCCACTTGGAATCATTGCTAACATGAACATGCATTTAGTGTTAGGCCTAATACCAGAGACTTGGGGAGTTTTAATGCCTACAACCAGAAAATCATTTTCTTCCAGTGCAAACAATTTAATTCACACCCATGAACTCATGAGAAGCAATTCAACATTGACATCTTAATTCAACAAAGCCAGGGTTATAAACAATAACAAGCACCACAAAGACTACCTTAAAACTGATGGCTCGTGTTATACTTTGAGTTTGTAAAAGTTCCCATACATGCCTTTTAAGGATATTTTGATAATAATGTAATCATAGCACCTATTAGATGCAGAATACTTCTGTCAATGCGGAACATTTTGAAGTATGAGGATCAAAGACTTCATTATCTGCAGGTTTCCAAACTCTACAGAGAATGCTCCAATGTTAATTCTATATAGATTAGAAAGAATTGATGATGCATATTATAACCCCAGAGTAACCAATAAAAGTAAATTGAAACAGGAATAATTTAAAAGCCAATGTAAGTATTGACTTTTAAATTTTATCCCTCCCAAATACGTATTAAAAGCTCTAATCCTCACTACTTCAAAATGTCCTAGGCTGACAAAAACATTCTGTATCTCATTGGGTAGTAAGGTCTGAATGTTGATGTATAACCCACCCAAATTCAGATGCTGGAATTTAATTCTCAATGTAATGCATTAAAAAGATCGTGAAACTTCCATCTATTAAGACATAAGAGCATCGAAAGTGAATAGGTTAAGGAGGGCTCCACTATCATGAACAGGAATAAAGTCCTTAGAAAAGATTAAGATTCTTAGGTCCTTTCCTACGTATGAGGACATAGCAAGAGATACGATCTATAAGGTAGCATCTTTGCCTTTATCAAACACCTATTCTGTTCCCACCTTAATCCTATGCTTCCTGATTTCTAACAACTGTGATAGAATGCTTGCATGATGGCTTAATGGCTAAATCCCCACCTTGCAAGCACCAGGATTCCATATGAATGCTAGTTTGTGTCCCAGCTGCTCCACTTCCCATCCAGCTCCCTGCTTGTAACCTCATAGAGTAGAGGAGGATGGCACAAATCCTTGGGACCCTGCAATCGTGAGAGAAACCTGGAAGAAGCTCCTGGCTCCTGGCTTCAGATTGTCTCAGCTCCAGTGATTGTGACCATTTAGGGAGTGAATCAGCAGATGGAAGATCTTTCTGTCTCTCCTTCTCTCCATCAATCTGATCTGTCTTTCCAATAAAAATAAATAAATCTCTAAAACTATGATAAATAAACTTGCTTTATATGTAAATTGCCCATTCAAGTATTTTGTTAAAACAGCGTGAATAAGGATAGTGTTTACACTTGTAAATGTATGTTCAGAAACTCCCGGAATTGTACCTTAAAGATTTGTGCGTTTGACTATAAATTTTGCCTACAAAGAAAAAGTAATGCTGTAAATCAAAGACAGCCTCGATGAGGGAAAAATGTTTGCACATGCCACCAATATCAAAGTAAATCTTGCCGATGCCAAAAACAACAACAAAAACTTCCACCTGTATCAATCATACTCCCAGTCTCACGTAACACACAATCTTTTGCAGTGAATTTCTAATCCATGCTCACAGAACACGAGATACTTAGAGCTCTAGGATATAATAGGCTTGTCCAAAGTCAAAGAAATCAGAATAATCTTATAGAATTGCTCAAGTTCACTTTTTTCTCCAGTATGCTTTAAACATCAAGGTGCTTGCTTTTAATACTAATGGCACCATGGATTTCTTAAATCTATGTTTGGGTTTGCTGGGATAGGAGATATACATTCACATTACAATTGAAAAATCATATTTCATTCTGTTATGATGGAATTAAACATAGGGACATTCCCTAGTGTTGACACAATAAAGCCAGACTGCTAAGTGACTGCAATATGACAAGTTTGAGATGCATTATCATTGTAACACAGGAAAGCAAAAAAAACATAACTAGCATTGATTATAAAATAAAATTCATCCTGATGAAATTAGGACTTCAGTGGAGCTTAAAGGTAAAATTTTAGTTGATGACAAAAGAATAAGGGCTTTCTATTGAAAGCTGTAGCCGCTGAGGTTAGGAGCACAGGCGTGCATGTCAGGCTGATGTCAGCTCAAACCTACCATTGTTACTTAGTAACTATTAGATTCTGAGTACAGTACAAGGATTCGAAAACCTGAAAAAGTACAAAATGCTCCAGGTACCAAGCATGCTGATTAAGATATATTCAATTTATATACAGCAATAGAAAATATGTAGATATTCACAAATGTGTAGTTTATGATATTCAAAGAAACAACTTATCCCAATTATAGCCTGCTAATTAGCCGACAAAATAATTGATTTTTCAACTGGGCGATTCTCAAGGAAAATCTACTTTAACTCAAATTTGTAAACTTACTTTGTTATCCCATTGACTGTATGCTTCAGGACGTCATTGTTAAAGATGCTTGATGGCAAACAGGTCTCAGCATGAGGAAAGTCCAAAGGCAGTTGCCTAATATATTTTCATACATTTACCCTATTAGAAAAAAAATTGCAAAAACTTAAGTGCTTGCTTCACTTATGCTAATGAAATCATTCTGTATCTCACAATGGAGCCTGGTATATTATTTCCTGCATTTTGCAAATAAAAGTATGGCAAAGAACATTAATTTCTAGGAAATTTACGATCAATAACTCTCACTTATGAAAAAGAACAGCTAGCTAGCTAGTGTCTTATGATTCAGGTACTATCTTTATCTCTTGGTCTCATCATTTTTTTCATACTTTCAGATTAGGGAAATTATTAGACTACCACCCAGGAAATTAGGATATTGTTATATATAATGTATGTATCTTGAATTAACAAGAATAAGCAAAAATGTATTAATAGGGTGAGCTGTTTCTCCAACTATCTCCTTCTCTTCTCCCATAGCCAGCTGACCACTGAAAATGCTTGCAGCCATTCTTCTCTGCCTTGGGAAATAGGTCAGAACTGTTTTTATGTGCCTGCTCCCTCTCCTGGTGCTGCATTTAAAACAGTATATATTGCATAGAGTATTACGTATCTTTTCTGTGGACTGTGCCAAGCACAAAACCAAACCCGCAAACAATGCCAGTTAAGGACCATTGGGAAATGAGAGAGAGTACACCTAAATGAGTTCTCTTTCCCAAGAAGAGCAACTCTGCATTTCAGGCAACAGGGCCTCCAGCACAATCTGAGTTTAATTCAGTCCAATTACTGCACCCCCTGTTTCAGGAGGATTTCTAGCTGGCGCTAACAATAGGTTTTCTCAAGCTGCCTCCCACCACACGCCCCTCTTTGCTCACAATTACATAAAACGCGGTGTGTGAAATTATCGACAGTGTTGAACAAGTAATGATAAATTATATGCAAATGTTTGGAACTGGAGACAAATAGTAACTCTTAGAAGAGAACCAGAGGGACCCATTGATGCCTCAGGTTAAAACTGAATTCCAAAAAGAGCATACCCAAAAATGAAAATTTCATTCCTGTTTTTTTTTTAATTCTATCTTAACTGCCTCATATTAGAGAAAATACATTTGTGCTTTTGTGACTCACGTTTAGTACTGACTAATACTCCTAAGGAACCTTGGTGTTACTTTTGTTCAAAGTTATAATTTGCAGCAAATTAAAACAGATATGAAGTGGGTCAAAAGTACCTCTCCTCAAACACTGATCAGAACAGGGAAGGGAGGGAGGGAAGTTGAGGGCATCTGGGGAAGGAAGTGGGGTTGTCTTCTTACAACTATACCTTTTGAGAGGTGTACAGTCTGTTCTCTTTACATTAACAAACATGCATTTAAAATGCTGAATTTCATTACAGGACAAGTCATTCTTCCCATTTGGATACTTGCCTACCTTGCCAAGTTCATCTCTTTATGATTTCCCACACTAAATTTCACCCAGCTGTTGCAGGTATTTAGAGTGAACCAGCATCTCTAAGTCATTATGCCTTTCAATCCAACAATCCTTAAAAAAAGATTTTTTTTCAAAGTCCATTTTTGAGAAGAGAGTGATACTTCATCTGTTGGTTGACACTCCAAACGACCCCAGCAGTGAGAGCTGAGCTGATCTGAGTTGTTGGGAGTTTCTTTTGGGTCTCCCATGTGACTGCAGGAGCTCAAGAATCTGAGTCATCCTCTGCTGCTCTCCCAGGCTCTGACCAGAGAGCTGGATGGGAAGTTCAACAGCCAGGACACGAACCAGTGCACATAAGTGGTGCTAGCAGGCAGAGCATTAGCCTGTTACACTGCCATGCCAGCCTGCCAATCAATCTTTCTTTAAAAGGAAAAAGAATTTGGGGATAGACACATATGGTTTTTCAATTTAGGTTAAGCTAGCTTGCATATGACTCTGTCATGACTAGTTAGGAAATTGTACAACAATTCATTAAATAAAAGCTCTGTTTCATTAGAAGCAGATAGAGAATAACATGCACCAAGTTAAACTGTCTAGGTGTCCTGGGACCTGGATGCAGGTGCTAATTGAACCACTAGTGCAAAATCCATCATTCAAGGATGTTCCTCAGTGTAATTCCCTGTACTGCCCTTCCAGTGAAGTGGCCGATTGATTCCCCATCAGGCAACCAGAATAACACAAAGCCTGGGTAGAGACCCAAAGCAATGATCCACAAGGAAGCAGTTCCCACTTGTCACCAGAGACCATTCCTCTCCAACACCAGGGCATTCTCCAGGGAATGAGCTCATCTCTGAAGACCAATATGAATATATTATTTCTAGGAGCTGTAAAACTTGCCTTAGTATTATGGGGAAACAGTGCCACTTTAGACCATAAAATGTTCATAAAACAGGGACTGGGGACCATTTATGCTTGGGGAGAAAAAAAAAACACATTTAAGCATGTCCTGCCATCTAAAAAATAAATAGCTTCATAAAATTGTCCTAGAGAAAATGAAAAGGTTATAATTTTAAGAAAACCTTCTCAGACAGTAAATGTCACACAAAATGGCCAAAACACATGGTTCTCCATGATACTTATTCAACCTCTAAATTGTCCTTCTGTATACAAGTGAACCTGTTCAATACAAGTGAGCCAGTGCTACTATACTGAATTAGCTTCCTATTGCTGCTATAACAATCAAATCATGGCTTAACAAGCCATCTATAGCGCTGGCACCGTGGCGAAGTGGGTAATGCTTCTGCCCGCAGAGCTGGCCTCCCATATAGGCACCAACTCAAGGCCCACCTGCACCACTTTTGATCCAGCTTTCTGCTGTTGTGCCTGGAAAGGCAGTGGAGCATTGCCCAAGAATTTGTTCTCCTACATCCACAGGAGAGACCTGGAAGAAGCCGTTAGTTCCTGGCTCTGGCCTGGCTCAGCCAGTGTCATCATTCAGGAAGTGACTCAGCTGATAGACTTTCTGTCTTCTAACTATCCCATCTTCCTTCTGTTCTCTCTCTGTACAAATCTGCCTTTCAAACAAAAAGTTCAAAAATCTTAGAAAAAAAAGGAAATCATACTTATATCACCTTACAGCTCTGCAAGTCAACAGTCCTAAAATCAGGGGTGGCAG
Source organism: Ochotona princeps (assembly GCF_030435755.1). NCBI lineage: Eukaryota > Metazoa > Chordata > Mammalia > Lagomorpha > Ochotonidae > Ochotona > Ochotona princeps. The sequence continues at coordinate 15,249,218 of NC_080844.1, read as the reverse complement.
GGCTGTGCTCGTTATGATGAGAGAGTCAAGTCCACTCTTCGTCCAGCTCCTAGGGGTCATTTTGACTACTCTCTTGCCTTAGTTCATGGTCTCTTTTTCATCTTCCAATCCAGCAACATAGCATTAGGTCATTCCTCCTCCTCCTCACTACAGTGAAGCACCTAACCACCAGCTGACGGGGAGGGAGTTCACAGCCCCAGGTCAGTTGGTGCCAGGGGTTCAGCATCTCGCTGGCTGAGACCCAGAGCAACAGAGCCTCACAAAGTGAGATGGGGGGCACACATGTCCAGCTAGTCCTCTTTCTAGAAAGCTACCATGATTTACTTCTAGGGACCCATCCCAATAATCTCAGTCAATCCTTCTCAAAACTGTGTTCATTTCCCTTCCTCTCAGTGTAATTGTTGCAAGACTATGGGGAGCAAGCATTTGAGTCTTTAGGGAACACCTAAGTTAGAACCTACAAAATTCTTTCATTCTTTTTCTTTGGACGTTTGTGATTATGTTGGGCCCACCCACATAATCCAAGAAAATCTCATTTCAAGGGTCTTAATATAGCTTCATCTGAAAGGATGGGTTTTTTTGCCTGCTAAGACTATGCATAGGTCTGGGCATCAGGACACGGATGTCTTTGGAGAGTTAATATTCTGCCTTCAAGACACACTGATTAGGGTACACAGATAAATCCAAATAGCAAAGAAGGTAATGGCAGCAAACCAAGTAACTCCCTATGGATGCATGAGACACAGCTAAATCAAGCAAGAAGGAACATTTCATTTTGCTATGGCATATTTGTAGTATACTAATATATATTTATAATAACTGCTCTAAGAAGCATCTCTTTGAATCTTGCCAAATGTGACTGAGATAAAATGAAAACAATATACTTACTGAACAACTTACTAAGATTTTTGACCCACATCATCTCATTAAATAGTTAATAAACTGAGAGTCAGGCACTCAGACCAGTTTACTTCCTAGGCTCTTGCCTCTCACTTCGAAAGCATTGTAAGTACAGGCACCAATACAGCATCACAGACAGATATGGACCACGTTCAGGGAGAATGAGCCAGGAAGCAAAAGGGTAGGGGAGTCCATTCTTTTGTCCTCCAACTCCGTCCATCCACATGATCCAGAGAGCAAGCAGGTGTGAGAGGCCAAGAGCCAGAGGCAAAGAGAGCTCAAGTGTGAACCATGGAAGCTCACAATCTGGTGCTTGAAACAACGCGAGCACAAGCCCTCCTCAGCACAGGCTTGAAGGAGCCTGACAGCAGAGTGGCTAGGCACACGCCACCACACCCTCTCAGGTCATGGGTAACCATGGCAAGGCAGTGAGAAGAACTAACATCATTGGGGAAGGTATGGCCTCCAAACTCTTGATCCTGAACTAGCTGCCTACCTAAGACCGTATCCGTTTCAGTCCCTGTTTTTTGCTCGTTTCCTATAGGGCAGGCACTTCCAGTGCATTAGTGCGTATGTAGTCACCAGACCCCTTTGAGGCAAGATTTTACCAGCAGCCTTAACTCTCAGGTGGAAGAATTGCAAGACAGAAGTTAAAGGAATTTCACTCAGATTGCAGGACCATTAAAAGGCAAAACTGGATTTGAGAAACAGAATTGGCCTGGTAACTGGGCTCCTAACCACCAACTTGTTTATAAACACAAGGAGGTGTTCACACCTTCAAATTCGCACAGAAATGATCAGTTACAAGTCACTCTGGGATACTTGTCCTCTTTACCACTTTCAAATTTAGCTTCCCTCAGGACATCCACCTCCCCTCCCACTCGGAATTCTTCTAAAATAATTTTATTTAGCCTGAGAAACAATAGTATCTTCTTAATTAGCACAAGAAAAGCAGATGTTATCATGCAAGAAATACATTATCTTTGCATCAATCAATTTTCATTGTCATTCGATATTACCTCAAAATTTGCCTGTAAATATTATCTCAGCATTTATAATTATCAAGCTGTATCAGTAGAATTAACACATTATAAGCCTTACAACAGATTCACTGTTGCATAGAGGAAATGTGTTAAGAATAGATCCTGTGGCCAGGTGTGGTACCCTAGTGGCTAAAGTCCTCGCCTTGCATGTGCATATGGGCACTGGTTTTAATCCTGGCAGCCTGCTTCCCATCCAGCTCCCTGCTTGGGGCCTGGGAAAGCAGTTGAGGACGGCCCAAAGCCTTGGGACCCTGCACCCTACTTGGGAGACCTGGAAGAGGCTCCAGGCTCCTGGTCTCATTTCAGCACAGCTCTGGCCATTGCAGCCACTTGGGGAGTGAGTCAGCAGATGCAAGATCTTCCACTCTGTCTCTCCTCCTCTCTGTATATCTGACTTTCCAACAAAAATAAATAAAATCTTTTTTTTTATATAAAAGAATAGATCCTAAATGTCAAGAAAATTTTCTAGGACAAAAAAAACCTATAGGGATACCAAAAGGACTGCACATGTTCACACTGTTCTGGGTGAATACATTCTGAATCAGATTGGTAGAGTGGAGGAACTGCCAATCAACAGGGGCTTTTTAAAGTTGCTTCTCTTCATTTTTCCAACAGCATAGCCAAGCACTATCCAAGCTTCCCAGGTACTGGAGGGAAAGCTAACGGCTCATAGTGATTAAATAATGTTGCCAGTTTAGGGAAGTGAAAATAGATTGGAATCCAGTTTTATTCTGACCAAAATCTTGATTTGCTCTTATACACAAAAACTACAAGAGAACATACTTCCAGAACTATGTCACATTCATGGCTATTCAAAGCAGCATAAACCCTGGAGGCCACATCCATGTAAATGCCACTACTTTCACATCAATTTCCCAAGAAGCAGTTTAAGTTCAGAAAGCTTAGCAGGTAATAGAAGTGAGGGAGAGGTGGAGGACATCATGAGTAGAATCCCAAAAACACTTCCACGGAAAGCAATTTCGCATACTCACACCCCAGGTAAAGCTTAGGGCAACTTTCATCTCACAAGCACTTGCAAAAGACCATTGTTACAGCCATCATTGCAGTTTGTCAGTTTCCTGTTTATGAAGTCCTCAGGCATGAAAATTCATCAGTGATGATCCTGACAAGAAATATCTTTTTTGTCTGCACCAAGGGCTCCGTGCACTTCTCAGTTCAATGGATACTCAAAAATTGGAAGACATAGAACCATTCCTCTGAAGGCATTATTGCAGGTTAGATTCCATTTGCATCTTTTTAAAGATGTACTGTATTTTTATTGCAAAGTGAAATTTACAGATAGGAGGAAAGACAGGGATCCTGGTGCATGTAAAGCGAGGACTTTAGCCTATGTTGCAGGGACGATTTGTATTTTTAGAAACTGAGAATTGTAGACTTCCTAAAGAAACTCATTCTTGAAGCTTAAAGGATTGCAAAGTCTGTTCTTTAAAATGATCCCACAGAAATAAAGGCATTGTGGCACAGCAGATCATGTTGCCTAGGAAGCCCGTCTCTTACACTGGGATAGCCTCTCCAGTCTCATCCTCTCTGCTTCTGATCCAGCTTCCTGCTCATGCCGGGAAAGCCACTGCGGACGGCTGGACGTTCCTGCCACCCATAGAGCAGATCAGTATGGAGTTCCTGGATCCTAGCTTCCACTAATCCCGTGCTGGCTCTTGAGGGCATTGGGGTAGTGACCCAGCTGACAAAATGTGTTTCCTTGCTGCATCTCCCTGTCATTCTGCTTTTCAAACAAATACATCCATTTTAAAACATAAAAGACACAATCATAGCGGAAGGTGCTTTTGTCTGGGATCAAGATACTTATTTAGGTTACCCATGCCCTATATAGGTTTGGTGCACCTACGTCCCATATCCAGTTCCCCTCCTGATCCAGCTTCCTAATAATGCAGACACTGGCCTGGAGCAGTGAAGGTTCAAGAGGTTGGGTTCCCAGCTTCTATGTGGGAGGCCTGGGTGGAGTTCTTAGCATCCACTTTGGCTTTGGCTAGGGGGCGTGGCAAACACACTTAAGGAATGAACTGGAGATTGAAATTTCTCTCTCCCATTTAGCGATGTGAAGTTAAGTATATTTGGAAAATATATTTACTTAAGTAATTTAACTCCAGTGGAGTGTGTTAAAGAATTTGTCTACCAGCTGTACACATCTGTGGTATCAACATGTAAATCAGCCACAAAGATTCCCATTCCCCATAACCTTGCAAAGTGTCCCCATGAAGGCAAATACAGCCTGACCACAGTGAGAAGATCGATGCTATGACGAGGGGACTACTTGTCACCCGCTAACTCTAGCCATTGGCCCAAGCTTCCTCGGCCAGTACGTGCTGCCCTCATCCCCCAGCTATCTGCACACCAGAGGTTCATCTACAGCCTCATGTAGATCCAGATGTTTGTGTTTCTCCTCCTACATGGGGCGCTTTCATCTCTAGAAAGCAATTCCAAAACAACTTACCAGTTTTTAAAAATATTTATGTAAATATTCATGTGTATATATATATATTGGTCTTAACAGTTCTCATCTAGGAATTTTTCCTAAGAAAATATTTAATGATAAATATATTCTGTTACAAAGCTGCAAGCAGCCAAGAAGGTTTTTTTTAATTTAATAATTATTCAAGGGAGATAGAAAATGTTCCTGGCATAAGCAAAAAATGTTTTCAAGGAGTAAAATTGATCCTGTTTTTGTAACTATACACACATATACATGCACACATGCAGACATATTCCAAGGCACATGGTAGGAACATAGTTGTTTTGCATCATTTCGTGTTTTTTTCCATTATTTAATGATAAACTTTCAGACATAAAAGGTTACTTAGTATAAAAGAAGGGTAAAGAAAAAATGAAAGACTTCATATCCCCCACACCCTTCTCAAATGTTGCTTAATTAATGCCCTCTGTTTAAAATTGCAATCCCCAGGGCATTTAAGCTAGTACTGAAAGCACGGGTTATGAGTCCAACAATAGAACACTTGGGTCTAGTTCCCAGCTCCAGTACCTGACCCCCAACCTGTATTTGTGGGGATCCTGAAGGCAGTAGTTGAAGCGGATGAATCCTGGCCACCCACAAGGGAGTCCTGGAGTGAGCTTTCTAGTCCTGCTTTCAGCCACGGCAGGTAACATATAGGCAAACCAGTGGAGCATTCAGTCAACCTGTCTCTCTCTCCTTCTCTCAAATTCCAACCCTCACCACTTACACTTCTAATTTTCACACTTTCTGCCATGTATTAGGTCACATATTTTATTATATGTCACTTTGCTTTTGTCTTTTCTTCTCATGAAATGCCAACTCTTGGAGGGCAAGGATTTGATTTTTGTTCACTACTGCATCTGCACGGATTCCTACAACAAAAACTGGCCCAACAGAATAGATACTCAAAGATTTGTTCAGAGCCCATTGTGATAGCTTAGTGGCTAAATCCTCACCTTGCATGCTCTGGGATCCCATAAGGGTACCAGTTCACGTCCCAGCTGTTCTACTCCCCATCCAGCTCCCTGCCTGTGGCTTCAGAAAGCAGGAGTGGATGGCCCAAAGCCTTGGGATGCTGCACTTGCATGGGAGATGTGAAAGAGGTTCCTGGCTCCTGGCTTCAGATCAACTCAGCTCTGTCTATTGTGTCTACTTGGGGAGTGAACAAGCAGATTGAAGATCTTTGTCTTTCCTTCTCTCTGTAAATCAGCCTTTCCAATAAAGACAAATCAATGTTTTTTTAAAAAATTGCTGAATGTAGGAGTACAAAGGAAAGGCTTAGAGCAGCACCTTGCCAAGGAGACTACATCCTCTAATGAAAAAAACACCGCACACACACAAAGATCATGGAAGTGCTAATTGCCTGGACTGACCCGTTTATGTTCTGTATTCACACCAAAATACTGCCCTGTACTCCCTAACCTGTAATGCTGTACATTTTTTTAAATCAAAAATGTTGTCATAAAGAATTTTAAAAATACACACCTAAAACAACTAAAGAATGAGGGACAGGAAGAGGTCTAAGCACACAAAATAAAGCAGAACTAGTCCTGCAAGTGAGGAAACCACTTTACACTTACTGAAGTGTAAAGCAAACAGTAGGAATATAAAGACCCTCCAGTTGTTCTCCATGGGGTTTAACCTGGGTGGGCTTTGTGCTGCTAAGAGGACTTACAAGGCTGCAGATAATGACTCCAGCAGCTGAGTCATCATTGCTGTGGGCATCCACAGCACCCCGTGTTATCCTATGAAACATCTTCATTCATTAGTAAATCTCAGCTAGTAGAACAAACCTCGGAGCAGAAGCATCATACTCCGCCCACTGCCCATGCTAAAGTCTCTACTCACTACCTGTTTTATTAGTACATATTGTGAGCAGCAAGTCAAGGTATTGAGAAAAACTACTATTATTGATTCACACCCAAAGTAACTTTAATTATTAGAGGCTTTAAAAATCATAAAGGATGGAATGTGATTGTGTGCATTGACAAAAGTAGAACAGCTCTCTGGCAAATCTTTCACTGATATTTTATTGATTTCAGTCTAAATCCTACACTGAGTATCTGAACAGACATGTGGGTATTTCGGAAAAATAGTCCTGATGGGCTGCACCTGGAAGTGGAACCAAATTTTCTTCCTGGCTATGGTAGCAGACATCCTGGATAACTACCAGGAACTTTCTGCAGGACCTTGATCAATGCCAAAATCTTACACGTAGCCGACACTTAAATTCAGCAAATGCTTGTGAAGACTAAGTGGAACCATCGCTTTTCAATACGTTTGTGACTTTTTCTTTCTTGTATTAACCCATGTTCCTGCCTTACCTGAGGATGTTTCTTTCCATCCAAGAATCTGTTGACAGATCTGGAAGACATTATCTCCTGAAACTATTACATGTCTCAGGTAACTTCGGTTAAAGGATTTGAAACTTTCTATCAACTGTTTGACCACACAGAAGCCTCGTGTATCAATTTTACTTTGAAAAGAACAAGATGAGTAATGGGATAGGATGAAGACGATGCAGGAAGTCTTTGTTAGCTTTATGTTTTCCTGATTTGTTTCTTAATATCCCTTCAGGATCAATTCTCACTTATGTTAACATCACCTTTTCCCACTCTTGAAATCTGCAACATTATTTGCCAATTTATTACCATAAAATGTTTAAAGCTAATATTCTTTCACATCCACAAAACACAGGAAACCCTGCATGGATTGTATTTCTAGTATGTGCAGGTTTTAAGAAGCACTCAAATGGAGTGAGCAGGCTTGGATTCTTATTTGGGCTCTATCACCAGGGAATTTTATGGCTATGCACAAATTGTTTTTCTCCCTGGACTCTGGATTCTTCACAAAATGGAAGAGATTCATCTGGGGGGATTAAGTATTAGAAGGTTATGGGGGAAAACTGATGGATCAGGCTATAGGCCAGTCTCTTGGAATGTTCCAGAATACAACAGAATGGCCTCCTAGGGAAGATACTGTCTCTGAGGCCACCACTCTGGTTAGCAGAGAGAAGCTACACACTCCTTCAGAAGCAGCTTCCAACATTCCAAAGTTGGCAACACACACACCCGAATTGGCAATCCAGACATAAAAGTCAGGCTACTAAACCCCATTATGTCTACCAATGACTGTGAGGAGTGGCTTAAGCCCATCATTTTACCTTTCTCAAGTCCTGGCTTCTTTAAGGCTTGCTGTTTTGTGTCCCTTGTTTTGTGCCCTTTAGATTCAAATTTTGCTCCCCAGTGCCTATTAAACAGTACCACAAAACAAAATAAAGTTTAGTGAAATAGCAAAAACAAAATTGCTCCCCACCAATCTGCTGTGACCCTATAATTTTGTGTTCACCAATGCCCTGCTACCCTTACCCAGGTGTTATGCCTGACAGCTCTGTCCACTAATTCCTTAGGGCCATTGCATCCACCAATCCCTGCAGCCCCTCTAATGAGGCCCACCCTTTGCCCCATTAGACACACTCCCTTAGTGCTTCGCTCTCTGCCTCTCTGTTCTCTTTCACGCAGCTGCCTACACCTGCTCCGAATAAAGACGTGCTGTGCGCTCAGTGCGTCTGGTGTCTTGGGTTTGCGGCGGCAAACTGAAAGAACTAACACTATTGAAAAGAGCTGCACTGCTGAAAAGAGGTAACAATGACTGGCTTTGCAAAACTGAAAAATGAATGTGAAAGTTTCCTGTTGGCAAATGACTCCCTCACTGGCTCACACGGACGACTTGGGGCCACAGGCAGGAGGCTGCTTCTTCACTGATCCCTTCAGATCTCACACATACAACATCTAGGCAGTCAACCTTAGGTCCCATCCAGACCTTCAGCTGCAAGAAATCCTGAGTGTATCATTTTTAGACGAGAGTGGAACCGAATTCTCCATGTAGAGAAATACTATCCAGAAAGAATATGCTCTGAAAATGGAACAAGCTGCTTGAGAAGCCGAGGAGTTCCTATCACTAGAGATGTATGTGCAGAAGCTAGGTAACGGTGTCGGGAATGTTAGCCACCAATTTGCGAATCCTGCTGCTTATTTCCATCTTGCGGACCCCATCCCAAAATTCTGGCCCAGAAGGGATACGTTACGTCCCGGGAATTTCCATTTTCAAAACTTCCTAAAATGACTATGTGACATAAACTGTACTTAGGAACTACCTGATTCTAATGTCCAAGGTCACCTCTGTTTAGAAATCCTCCATCCCATGCCCTGAGAAATATACAATCACATATGCCACATCCATTTCCATTACCAAAGGCCAAATGGAATCTTCAGTGAAACACAAATTGTTGAGCAACCACAGAATAAAAACTGGTCCATTTTTTCTGTTTAATTCTTCAGAGAAATCTGTTTAACAACTATCCTGCAGTAATTGATGTGAGTCCCAAGCATATTCTAGCTAAAAGCATTCTTTGACATTAAGAATAAATGACGATATCCCTAGATTATTTGTTTATTCCTAGAGAGCATCTCCAAGACGAAACAATGAAGACAAAAAGGTGTGAAGGCGTCTTAAACTGTTCTGTTTTTTGTTTTTTGTAAACTTAATTTATTGCAGATGTCCGATTTCTCTTCTACACAAATATCAAATCTAGCACTCTGATAAGCTTGCCCTTGAATGATTGAGAATATTCAATAAAATTTTTATTATTGATGTTACAGTAAATTACTCAATAAGATGACTATGTCTGATTTTCATCTAAAATCCATATGCTACACCATAGTAAGCATTAGGATTCTGGCTGAAAATCTAGGTCTTGATATAGAAGATACATGTAGTTTGAAGATTTGTTTTAGGAAGAAATATGCAGGACATCAGCATACTAAATAGCAAGGGTCCAGAATTGGTAATTTTGTCTGTATCCTGAAGAGTATGTTGATACTTATCTAGCTGGGTTTACTTGACAAAAATAGAACATCACATTTTTGTAATTAATTCTATTGACTTGAATTTTCATAATATTGTATATTCCCAAAACTGAGTTTTACATTCTGAAAGAAAAATACCTTTCCAATCTGTAAAAAAATCTTGACTATTTGTGTTACACATTATAAAATTGTACTCAAAAATTTAAAACCACATTTGAGGCTATGTCAAATTTTTCAGATCAACTTATGTGGCAATCATTTTGATGTGAGAAAAATAAGATGGGAGGATAAAAGTATTTCCCATATAGTGAACAGAATAGCCCTGAAATAGGCCCAAGTTTTAATCAGTGGAACACATTAATCAATGCATTTTACACAGCAAAGGAATTGAGCAGATGTGTAAGGTTATGGACTGCAAAGGGGAGAAATTATCTTACATGATAACATAGTTCAATCTCTTCATCACATGAGCTCTAAATAATCTGCAAATTAGAAGTGTTCACTTGGCCCACTCCTGTTGTGGAGGCAGAGGGCAAGCAAAGGCAGGAAACAGATTCTCCCTGGCACGCCCCAGAAAGGCTGTAATCCTGTCAATATTTTGATGTTTGTTGAACACATTTAACTTCTACTCTACAAAGTAAGATCATGAATCTGTAAGCTAATAAATTTAGAGTAACTTGTAGCCATCATAGAAAACTAATACACCCAATGTCTTTCTGGTCCATGGTTGCTCCTGATCCCATCACAGAGCAACAGAATCTGGAAAATTCCCAGTAATAACTTAAAACAAAATGTTTACCAAGATTTTGGTACAAAAATCTTAAAATCCATGCATAGTGGGTTTTTTTTTCATGAAGTATTGTCTCCATGAAACGCTAAGTCCCCTCTTATGCATGGATTTCAACCCTTTTGGATATCACAATAAACCTGCCTTTTAATTCCAACTTCCACAAAATTTAAGTACTTTCACATGTATTTCCACTGTAACATTATCGAAATTATGGCAACAGCCATTAGTTCCTATTATTGATTCTTTTTGCCTGTCCCTGTGTTTTATCTGGGAATAAGACGATCTAGTCACAGACTCAAGGCCCAGGTTCCCTTGCTGCCAGAGATGGCTATGTGACAAAGTACTAACCAACTGGACAGCAGTGGTGACTGAAGTATGCAGGCTCCAGGTGGCATCGTTAAAAACAAACTGCTGGTCTACATTCAGAACTCTAACAACAACCGCTGGCATGGAGGTGGGGAGAAATGTACCCTCTTTCACTGCTTGTGGGAGTGCAGGCTAGTACAACCACTATGGAAATCAGTATGGAGAGTGCTTAGAGAATTGCAAATAAACCTGCCATATGACCCAGCTATCCTGTTCCTACGAATACATCCAAAGGAAATGAAAACTGCATATGAGAAGGGTTATCTGTAATCCTGTATTTACAGCAGCCCAATCTACAATAGCAAAGACGTGGAAACAACCCAGATGCCTGTCCAAAGAAGAGTAATTAAAGAAACTGTGGTACATTTACTCCATGGAATATTACTCAGATAAAATTCTACAATTTGCAACCAAATGGTCCCAACTAGAGACCATTATGCTCAATGAAACAAGTCAATCCCAAAAGGATAAATATCATAATCTCTGATATAAGGCAGCTATCATGCAAATTGTAAGATCAATAACCCTTTCCAAACTGTTTTTGCTGCATCCCATGTATTCTGACCTTTTTATTTTTATTTTCATTTCTTCCAAATAGTTTTTCTCTTGTCAAATTCATCATTGGCTCATGGATCACACAGTGGCATCATTTTACCCAAGCGGCTTTTGTGTTTTCTTTTCTTCACCCATGCATTGGTTATTCAGTGGTGTGTTTTTCAACTTCATGGTGCTGTAATTTTTTGTTTTAGCCTTATGCTTGTTGTTGACTTTGTTTTGTGGCTTCTCATTTAAGGGACTGTATAGTGATGGTATAATAGAGACTATCATATTCAGATGTAAAGATACAATGCAATACACATCCCTACTTCCAAGTCAAAGATGGACTCCCACTGAAACTGTTGGAAATGTATAGACCAGGGGATGCCGGACTGTCAAACATTGTCTATACCAGTAATGTTGGGGCACACTTAAATAATAGACTAATGGGCTTATGACTACTTGTGAAGGAGTATACTACTGCAATAATATAGGGAAAATCAGTCAGGTGTGGGAGTTTGGAGGGGAGGAAAAATCCCAGACCCTATGGAATCATACCATAAGAATAAAAATTAAAAAAAATTAAAAAGCTGCTGCCCCCTACCTCTTCCTGTCCCATGTCCACGAGCTAGCTGTGATGGCAGAAATGGCACTCATGATCCCTAACAGCATTATGGGGTTATGCCTTGGTCCACAAGACAGCTACATATATTTGTTGACATTTATTTATGGGTAATTGTGATGAACTGTGCAACCTCCCAAGACTAAGACATTTATGGTTTTCTCTTGGTTTGTAAAGTTTACTGTTCTCTAAACTGGGCTTTGGACCTTTGGGCAGTTTCTTGGAGCAGAGACATTCCCACTTTCTGACAACTTATGTGCTTGGACATTTTTGCAAAGAAGAAATAGATTTTCTTGACGTACTCTAAGCAAGAGATAGTGGTGTCCTACTCCTATGTAAACAAGAGATAGTGTCCTCCCAGCTTACCAAACCTGCCATACAGGGCTGCTCCTAGGAAACAGAGAACAAGCAGTACGTGAGCCTGAATGACCATGTAAGGTTGAATTCAATTCAGGAGTATGCTAGCTTGTACCCTGAATTTTATTCCAGCTTCACAGTGTCTAGACCATGGCCTTGACATGTGAACAACTATTTTCTCTAGAGACATCTATATGATTTTGAGTGGATTTGTCACCCTAAGCCAACTATTAAAAAATAGACTTTCTGAATTGCTTAATCTATTCTTTTTGTCTATAGCAATGAACACAGTAAAGAACAAATAGGAACAATGATTACAACATCAACTAACATTTTTATAGTGCTTACATTTTATAGTGCCTTGGACTCTTGTGAATACTGAGCATTTCTGTAGGTATATAAACATTCAGCCCATACACACACATCTAGGTATACGCATATCTAGCCACACAGATACACTCACTGCTTATGACAGTTCTGTAAGTGTTCTTAACTTGCATGTTTTACTTTTCATTAACACAAACAACAGGCTTAACGTAGACCATAGATGGAATTCTCAGAATACAATGGCATTTTCCTCCATCCCTTCCCCTTCTCTCCCATCAGATAACAAATTTTAATTTACACTGCAATCAAAGGCTTAATGTTCCACTAAACAAAGAATTTACAAAGTCGAAAGACCAAAGTTATAGGCAAGAGCTACGGACTGTAATCAAATGAAAAGATGTCAATTTTACTTATACAGGATAAATTTTAAAATAATCACATATCATTATAACTATACTAGTACATCCTTCTTAATCACTTCTTTCACAAAGGCATGAAGTTTGCCAAGAATATTTGTGAACAATATGATACATTCAGGCATTTCTTTTTTGACTTATTTTTTCTTTTTAAATTTCAGCTCTCATTTTTAAGGGAGAGGATGTCATAGCTGTCTTTCTGTATCTTAACTTCACTCAACATGATGCCCTCCAGTTGTAATATTTTGACCCAAATAGGTTCTCTTTTATGTAGCTGAATACTCGACTGCGTATTGTGTATATATTTGTGTGTATATATACATACACACATATAATATATACGTGTACACACACACACACTCTTGATCTATTCATGTGTTGATAGTTACCTTGGTTAATTCCATAGTTTGGCTATTGTGAACAGTCCTACTACAAAAATGGCTCTATTCTTTTTTTTTTTTTTACAAAAACAAAACAAAAACAAAAAAACAAAACAAAAAAAACAAGTCCTAACCACAACCTATGATTAGCTCATTGACATTTCACTTTTAGTTTATATACAGGACCGGCTGCTATATACCTTAAAATGGCTATAAGGTACCATTCAGCTGTTTTGTGTCTATTTCATTTTAGTATTTAGCCATTTGTTGTGTTGAATTAAAATTTTGCTGATCTTGGCAGATTTTAGGATAATCTAGACTGGCTTGTAACTCTAACAAGATATTTGTCGACATTTAAGGTGCAGAACGTTTTTTTTTGGGGGGGGGTGCAGGAAAATCCTCAACACCATGGTGAGGAGTAACTAATCTTTGTGTCCCACCCAGCGAGGCATGAGCCAATCCACGCCAGCTCTTTCCTGTCAGATTTCAAGCTCTACTTTCTGTTGTTTGTCTATTTATTTTAGCTTTTTTTTTTTTTTTTTTTTTTTTTTTTAGTTTGTATGATTGTTTGCTGTGAGGGGTTTTCGAAGCAATCCCGATGGTCATTGCGAGGGATGGCGGGGGTCCAGAGGTGGAGGCAGGTTCGGACCAGAGAAAGCTCTCCTCCCTGGTCCCGAAGGACATTTATTGTTCTTCTGTTTCTGCGGACCGCTCAGGGCTTCTGGTTGTCTTTCCGATGACGTTGGTTTCTGCGCGGTAGTGTTTGGACTTCTTCCATCCCCAGCGGAAGCTCCGATTGGGGGTGGGTGACCTCAGAGTACTCGGCCTCTGAGGGCATCCAATTGCCTGTGGCCTCCTTGGCAGTTGGGATATAGTTCTTGTTGCTCGTATTAATAGTTTGTGGTGAAGGTCTGGGAGTCTTGATGGTTGGGATCCAAGCTTCCTCCTTACCACCTGCTCCACTCTGGAGTGCCCCCCTGCTCCAAGCACATGACCTCCTGTTAAGAGGTTGTCCGGATCGCACCCGATTCCCCCCACATGCAAAAATGGCTCTATTCTTTTATTTCCATATGACAAATGAGGAAACGGAGGAAAGTGATCATGAGGAGGGACTTGAACACTGGCTCGAACATAGACCCCTGCTATTTTAGACTCGCCATCATAATATCTGCTTCCCCTAGGTTTCCATGTCCTTAAGGTTTGTGCCCTTGCAACCCTGCTCTCCACCAATCTGCTATAACCTGATAACCCTATTCCCATCAATCCACTGTAACCTCATATCACTGCGCTTGATGGCCCTATCCACCAATTCCTCACAGCCCCATCCACCAATCCCTCACAGCCCCGTGTTCCCAAAGCCCACCCCCTGGCCATAAAAGGATCCTTCTGCCTACGTGCCTTTTTTGGCTCTTTCTCTCCCTCCCTTGGAGCCCCCTCTTGTCACTATGTCAGGAAGCTGCTCTCCCTTTCCTCCCTCCCTGCTCTTTCTCTCCCTTCTCTCCCTTCCTACAGCCATCTTCTTCTGCTCTGCTTTCTTTCCTTTCCCTGCAGCCACGTCTCCCACTGGAATAAAGACCTCTGTGTGACTTGCTGTATCTGGCACCTTGGGTTAATGACAAAAATTCTTAACAGTGATCAACACATTTTCCAAAGTGATAACAAACACAGGAAAGCCAGGATTTAGCAATTGGCATCAACATCTCCTGCTTTAGCCATGAATTCCATTGCCTCTTAGCCAATCACATGAGTCAACACTTCCAGCATTCATGCTAACAGATCTAGAATAAACTAAAATACAGGAAAATGTTAGGGTAAAAACACAAATAGCAAATGGTCTTCTTTTAAATGTAGAGTTCTTGCATAGTATATACCCAATCTTCTGACTTATAAACATCATAATTAAAATTTAATTAGATAAAGTAATCACCTTGGTTTAATTGGGGTAATGAGGTCATCTATTTGAAAGTCAAAACAGATGCAAAGTTAGGTAAAATTCAAGGTGATAAAATGAAGCATGAGGTTTCAGGACAAAAGGCAGATGTAGGAACAAGAAAGGAGGAACGTGAACCCACGGTTAGTCTCACTAGACAATGGGCAGAATATGACGTATGCTACTTTTTAAAACTCTAAGACTTTAAGGTTATAATTTAATATTCAAGAAAATTCAGCTAGCACCTCAAGATCAAGAACAGATCAAGGAAGCACATGTGTTTGTCACAGCAAAACAACCCAGCTTATACGACAACATCTGGAGGGTGCAAGGACACAAGCGTGAGCCTGATGCCCTAGGGGTCATAAATACAGAATCCCCACCCTCACTTTGCTGTTGCATTTCCAAAGACCCGTCTAGTAGGTGACAGTTGATCCCAACCCCATCTTCTACCAACCAATCTTTCCATCACATCTTCCCCAGCAGCAAGCAAGGTCGATCAAGGCTTAAATGCCTGGGATAAGCTACTCCAGTTCTCCTCCATTTCTCCAAACTCCCTCACCTCTCTCAATACCCTGAGATTCTCAAACTGCAAAAGGCCCAGCCTACTGAGGGCCTGGGCCCCTGTCATGTGCTCCCCTAGTCTGCATACCAGCAGTTGGCTAGCCTCCTTGGATTTATTTCTAATAAATCTGATCTGGCTGTAAACTCACCCCCCAGGTCCTCTGTTCTGCACCTCTTTCCCAACACATTTCAAACAAAATCAAAATAAATCAAAACCTAAGCCACCTCAATGATCCCAGAAAAGAAAAAGTTTAGAAATTGTTGGGTGCAAACTTAGAGATTTTGAAAATGGTTCGGCCAATCATTTCAGAAGGCTAGCATGTATGAGACTGTTTGCGACTTATCAAATGCCTACAGAGAAGACAGAAAATCTCCAAAACTGAAGGGCCAGGGTCGCATGATAAACAGCAACTGAATTATGACAAAATGACATCTGTGAGGAAACAGCTGGGCATTAAAGAAACATTCTCCAACTGGCATCTGTTTCCCACTCAAACAGATTAGTTGCTGGTAAGCTGTTTATTATTGATTTCTCTGAGCCCTATAGCTCTCCTACAGTTAAATACAGATATGATGAGTCTGTTAGAATTGTTACAATAAATGCAAAGTATTGAGGTGATCTCAGTCAATTCAGTTACAAGAAATGACCTATAGAAGTAAAGTAGCTCATGACAGAATATTATTCCCTAGTGTCATACAGCTTAGAAGAAAAGGGAGACAAAACATTATCCTTTGAAAATGACTAGTTGGAAAGGCCTTTTGAAATCATCTCTTTTATAGATGAGAAACTGAATTATTCAGGGAAGACATGGGTGACGTTGTATTTTCTTGGTCTTAAAGCATGACATATTACCAAGCACATTTCAAAGCTCATGACATGATTATCTGGAGTTGATTTTGTTGAGCCATGAATCATTCAAGAGAAAAGATTTACATACGAAATGTTGCAAACTGATGGATTCTATCCTGAAATGAGTCAGAGGCAGCCTCTTAGAAACTCAGGAGTCTTTGTTCACTGGCCATTGGACTATCCGATATCACTACAAGTAGAAGGGCACAGCCCTAACAGATCACAATTAGGGGCTTTTAAACTCACAGGCATGAAAAGCTGTTCAATCATCTAAGCTGGTATTGGCACAGTGTGAAAAAGGAGGAACTGTCAGGAATTCTTATTTTCAAGTCTAGCACTCTTTCTTCCAAGAGTTGTGAAAGACCTGTGTTTTGACCTGGGCTGTCAGGTGAAACTTTATAGCTGACTGCTAATCTGAGGATGAGGGGAAGGTTGACCTGCAACCCAACTGCCAAGCACCAGTAGGAGAAACAATAACACCATTAATTATGTTGAGCTATCCAATGGGCAGGCATTTGTAAAGACTAAGACCTACATTCCCCTTGGTAGTAATGAGCTGAAGCAAGAAAACAAGCATACATGGTTTATACAAGAGAGTTTTGCCGTTAGCCAAAGTTTAAGGTAGACAGTGACTATCATGTTTAAAGTAGACAGTGAATATCTTTCTAATATTCTGGTCCCACAGATGTATCCCTAATAGAGCACTTGTTTTTCTGGATCACCTTGAGACTCATGTAGAGTTAGAGGGCTTGACAATACTGATGCCATTTTGAGTTTTCAAATTGTTATATAAAATGCTCAAAATAATCATCTTCCCTGCAAATGAACAAAGTGGATATTCTTGTGAATTGGTCGATGTGGCTTTAAAAAAAAAAGATATGGGGTATAAATTTGCTATATAAGGCTAGGAAAAACATTCATAACATGTTCATGAGGAACTTTCTAGCTGATGATCTAGCCATTGGATTTTCCCCCTAATCACATTTCAGATTAGTGGAGGGGTTTGGCAAGGTGGTAGCATAATTTTCATTCATTCACGCATCCATTTATTTTGTATGAAGCATAATTGTGGGTCTTGAGGAAACAATGAGATACAGTCTCAGCCTAAAAAAAAAAAAAAAAAAAAAAAAAAAAAAAAAACCTTACAGTCTTCTCCTATGGGAGTAGACAGAGCTATAAAATGTAATTGCGATGCAGGGTAATAAATGAAGAGTAACAAAGCAATAGCAAAGCTCAGGAAGACAGAACAAAGTCTCCAGGGAGAGAATGGTTAAATGTGTTGTTCTTGAGTCAAAAGAGTCCTTACCATGTTCAAAATCATCTCACATACAGATTCCCCTTTGATACTCCTAGTCGAACTGGGATATACAGATCTAGCCTCACTACTTGCAAAACTGACACTGAGTAGCTACATGGTTGAGCTGAAGACTGCATGCGAAGGTTGCTGGAGAATTTAAACCTTGAGCCCAGACTTCTGCAAGAAGCACTTGTGAGCATAGCTTCAATTCATTATGGAAACTCAGTAGAAAAGAATTCTTTAAAAAAAATCTACTATGGTCTGGAACAGAATAACTAGTTTCAGTTCAAGTTTTTCCTAGAGGAAAATACTGACACACATCTAAGTTAGTGAGGATAACACTGTTTTCTCATAGAGGTTATGGTGAATTCTAGGCAGTCTAGAGACTTCAAGAATTCCAGTAGCCTACCAAAGAAAATTCAAATTGGAAAGTGAGTATATAGAGAGTGAACACAGAATCCAGACAAAAAGACCTGTGTAGAACTTCTTCCTGCAGCGTATACATGATAGCCCAGACACAGCAGGGGAGAGATCTGGGGCAATGAGCAACAGTGTTCTAGAAATAACTCTCCTACCAGATATGAGGTCTTAAAGACGAAGAACCGAACGAGCCAATGTGAAACGTTTTGGAGAATTCTAGTCTGCTGTCCTTCAGAGCAACTAGATCAAAAAATATGTGGAGTTCCATATTTTCATAGAGCTGAGAGCATGCATGCCATTGCAGTTGATGAGAAAAGTGGGTGCATTTCAGAAGCCTTCAGATGGGCAGTAGATCTGCTAGAGAGTCCAGTGCACAGCCAGACTACCAGGCTTCGTAAACACCAACAGTGTGATCGACAATGTTCCCCTTAGCCACAGTGAGTTACACAATATAATGGGACCCAGCCAGAGAGAAGAGTGTACAACAATCCGAAGCAAGAGCTACTAGGGAAAATACAGCTTAAGGAAGATAGAGAAGACAATTGGTTGAAACATTAAAAGTGAAATTATCAGTAATTAAAATCCAGTTATAGGAGAAGTAGAATTTTCTGAAGCTAAAAAATGATTTCAATTAATCATATGAAGCTTAATGAATTGACCAAATGTGTGCATAACATTTGCAGATTATAATGACAAACCAACATCTATTATTTCATTTATATAAAATAATGAAAGAGCAGATAAGAGGGAAATGTTGCTTAGAACACTTTTTAAAATATTAATGATGGTTACCTATTGATAACCCAAAGAAGAAATTCATAATTTCTTTGTTCGCCCGTATGCCATATGAATTATATTAGCTAAAACAATCAGAAATTCTATAAAAGGGTGCTTCAAAAATTTTGGTGGAAAACGGAATTTAAAAGTAAGCTTACAGTATGATGTCATAGCACAATGAGTTATTGGCATTCCAGATTGTTTGAGCATCTGTTGTTCCACCTCTGATCCATTCCCCTTTAAATGCTCTTGGAATAGCAATAGACAATAGCAGAAGTACACAGTTCAGTACTACCCATGTAGGACATTCAGATCAAGTTCTAGGCTCCTGGCTTGGGCTTGCCCAGCCCCAGTCATTACAGCTATATTGGGAGTAAAGCAGTAAATGGAAGATTCATTCTCTCATCTCGGGTCCTTCTCTACATTCAAAACTTGAATTTCTAAATATTTAAATGAGAATGCTGAAGCTTATGTATGATTTTTCCATAATATATTTCTCTATAAAAGTTTTGAAACCACTAAACAAAAGTAAGAAATTCTCTTTCCAACAAATAAGTCTTTAATATTAATAGTATTACAAACCTTTTTGAACTCATGGAAGACATAAGAAATGATGAAATATGTAAGGTCATTGGCAGCTAAGCCAAGATCCCTCATTGTAAAATTATTCTTTTTGAAAATTATTGGATCTTATTCCATACATAATGAGTAGCTGAACATTGAAGCCATGTTAGCAATAGCTAAGGCAGTAACATTGATGGAGTATGACCTCATCCTGGACCATTTATCTCAATCCTGAACTGCAGAATACTGAGAATGAATACATTTCCATTGATTCACATAGTATTTTCCTCACGTTTTTCAGTCCTATTAAAGAAACCACTGTGCTTTGACTCCTAGCTTTGTTATGTACTAAAAATAAGTCACTACACAAAGCATTAAATAATAAATGATAAATGAAAATTAAATATTATTTCACATATAAGAAATGAAACTAACCTTTATAACCTTTGAGTGTTTAGGACTCGATGATAGGGGATGCATCTAACCCATCAGAAATTCGCAGTGTGCTCACTATGGGCTGGCTCAAGCAGGGACATACTCGTTTATGTCAGCTCTCAGACATGGAAAACTAGCCTATAGTGGGACTTAATGAGGCACTTTATAAGCAACAGAAATCAATTGAAAACAAAAATGAATTGCCAGTAATTACTGCGACAAATACTAACTGAAAACATATCTAAATGGAGACATGACAAGGGCATAAAAATTTAAATCAGATCATGCAAAAAGCCTAACTGGAAAGGCGATCTGGAAGACGGCAACTGACCTTGAGTCAGTTGTTGGCAAAGGGATCACTAGCCCTCAAGTTGTCTCTGCGTTAAATCAATCACCAGAGAATCCCGAAGCTCAAGCAGAAGGAAACTGCAAAATCCACAATTGGAGAGATGTCATTAAGAGCAATCATTAGCAAGCAGTTATCCAAAGTACGTGAGAAGAGAAATGCCCTTAAATTCTATGTAGTCAAGATGCATTTATACAGCTAACATTATTGAAACTAATGAGGATAGTGTTAATGAATATTTAAAATTTGAACCAAGATGCTAAAGCGTATGCATATTTTAAAAGGGCACTAAGGTAAGGATTGCGCTAGGACTGGGATACAGATAATGATGTATTTCTTGCTATTACTTTTGAATCTAACATGACTTTCTGCGTAGTTATTGTAAACATTCTCCAACTGGCTGTAAGAAATATCTTCCTTATAATTGAGTTGACCTATTCCCTGTCTACAATGATGGTCATTAGTCCTGCAGCGGAGAGGAAGCACTGTTCATACAGCTGACCACAGTGATTGGATCATTGGGTCCCAGTCAGACCATCTCTTAGATCTGACGTGACAATGATTGCAGAGCCAAGATCTGTAAGTACCACCTTTAGTATGAGTTCTGGTCACCACCATTTCAGCCACAAATGGGTAAGCAAAAGGAAAGGGAAGCACTTAGAAATGAAGCCCTTGCTGAGGCAGAGTCAAGATAGCAAAGAGAAAAAGAGTAGAGAGGAGAGAGGGAGGGAAAGAATGAAGTGCAGGCAGAGTAGAAGGGAAAGAGTGCTAAACAGCCTGTGAGCCCCCAATCCAGCAAGTCCTAAACCTGTGTGTTCATGGACTTTCCAACATCATGCTCTAAAATAGTTTCTTTTAAAACAGATCTACTTTCTAGTTCTTTTGTTGTTTGAATCTGAGATGATATGGCATGATGCACAGGTGAGCCCTGATTTGCACGGTCAAGTTTGAATAACATGGGGAAAGGAAAACTGGCAACATCAAAAAGACAAAATTTCATTCAGTACAGGTGCAACGTCAGGTCCATCCTACAGTATCAAAGTTTAAAACCATGGTGTATTTTGTTTACAACGGTTGGCTCTTACTGCTTGTGTAATTGTATTTGACGTAATATAGAACATTGAGGGAAGCTCTACAGCTTTCCTCATAAGTGTAGATTAAATGTCCAATTTGTGCCGCTAATAGTTCAAAAATATATCAAGTATAGAGTGGTCATACTGATGGGAACACACATGAGATTCTGAACTGTGTGTGGCCCAAGCCCATCCAACAAGATGCCTTGTTGCTTTGTCATTACAACAAGGCTCTCTCCCTAAATGTAAAAGGTGTTGAGTTCTTCCTCCTCCCGTCTTCTACGATTGGCTTATTTTGTTTACAGAGAGAACGACAAAGTATTATAACAGGCTTTCTCTGTTCTTAAAATTCTTCATCAGCAGGCCATGACACCCTGAGCATAGACGTGGGTGTCGTTTTCCAAGTGGCACCAATTAATCTTTCAGGCTTCAGATTCCCAGGGTTCTGCAACATCTATTTTCCTTGCTTGTACCATGCCTCTGATGTAACACCCTTTCATTAAGGCATTTGGTCTGAGGGTGAAGGTCACAAATGGATTTTCACCAAATGTTAATTCTAAAGTGAGGTTCAAACCTTATAAATCAATCTATTACTTTTTGTAGTTTTAAAGTCTCAAGTTAAGGAGAAACTTGCTTTAAATTTTTTTAAAGGCAGATATCTGAAATGGAAACACCTCAAATAATGGTTTCCATTAAGCCTGTGGTTCTCTAAGACATCAGACTAATTTTAAAACACTACATCTTTAGTGCAATCCTATTAGCAAGTGTTATTATCAGCACTAAATAGTTGTATATGTAAACATTCAACATGTTACCAGAACAAAGAATAAGCAATTTAACATATTTGGAGAAACCATGTGTTGTGGACAATAATTCTAATCACAATATTTATTCACTCTAATAGTCCTATTATATAGGTACTATCACATGCTTATTGTGCAGATTTTAAAGGAAACTAAATTTGGGGCAATTTTTGATCTAGTTCTTTTCTCCTGAGACAACACCTAGTAATGCTGGGTAAGACACAACTAAATACTTGAGAAGTGAGCACAGTGGGGCCAGGCTACATAGCAACATCAGCTGGCATAGGAACAGGAGCCAGATATTTAAACCCTCCCAAGGTGGAGACTTTTGCAGGCACTAGCATCAGACACAGGCACATGACAAAAACATGAGTCTATCTCGTGCTTCTGCTGGGTTATAAAAAAAAACATGTTTCCAGAGAATCTGTAATCACAAACTATCAGCTTATGACTGCCTGCCATAACATTTGGCACAAACTTTGTGGCTTCAAACAACACATTTATTCACATGGAATTAAAAGGGTCAGAAATTCAAAATAGAATCATCCCAGGCTAACATGAACACTAAGACCAGGGCTAAGAGCCTATTCTCTGCTTCCTCTAGCTGGCAGAGGCTTCTCAAGATACCCTGTCTCCATCTAAAAAGAAAAATCATGAAAATGAGCTGTGAAGGGAGTGAAAGGCATTGTGGTGACACAGGTAAGTCGCCTCGGTGCACACATCGCAACTCGGAGTGTCAGGATTCAAGTTTGGGCTTTGCTACTGATCTGGCTTCCTACACAGTGAGAGGCAGCAGCAGATGGTTCAAGCACCTAAGCACCACCACACACAGGGGAGCCTGCGCTTACTTACTGTCTTTGGACCAAGTCTGCCCTGGCTGCTATGAGCAATTAGATACTGAGCTAGATGGAAGACAGACTTCTCTGTCTGTCACTTGGCCTTTCAAGAAAATAAACTTTGTAAATATTCACCTGTGGGTCATGTTTTTCCATCTTGGCTTCCATCTTGTTTTTTTTATTTTTCCTTAATAAGTCTATGAAGATGTAATTAATACCTAAAAACACATGTGGTATGTTGAATTTCTTTACTTTATGCAAACAAGTGGCCCTCAAAGGGCTAATGTAAAAAAGCATATTTCAAAATTTCATATATGTTACCCAAACTTGAAAGTTCCACCACCACGACCACCACCACTATTAAAATAACATATACTAAGAGAAAGAGGGAGGGAGGGTAGAAACAAGGAAAGGGGTGTCATCATGTTCTTGCAATTTTATCCAGTAACTGCCCTGAATATGTTCTCTTTATATTAGTAGTATTATCATCAGAAAAGGTTTCAGAGGAAAAGAGTTGTCACCTCCAAAAATGTATAAATAGTTTTGGTTGCTAGTTTTGTTTTTGTAAGAAGAATACCAAATGTAATAATACCCACTAATGAAACTCAGTACACAGTTGCTATTCATTGTAGTAGAAATCTTCACCAGTAGTATAGGACCAGAAAAATTAAGACACCAAATCAAGAATAAATAAGACTTTAAATTTTCAGTTAGCCCTCCAAGAGAATTGAGTCATTAAAGGCTTCTTATAAATTCAAGATGTTTGCCAGAGGAAAATAAAAAGCAACTTAGTAATTATTTCATGTACTCCATTTCAAGAAGAAATATAGTCCTTTGAGACATATATTTCTTATATATATATATATATATATTTCATATATAAGAAATACATGAGGCCCAGACTGATGGCTCCGTTGCTAAACCCTTGCCTAGCACGCAACATATGGGCACAGTTCC
Organism: Ochotona princeps; assembly: GCF_030435755.1. NCBI lineage: Eukaryota > Metazoa > Chordata > Mammalia > Lagomorpha > Ochotonidae > Ochotona > Ochotona princeps. The sequence continues at coordinate 15,225,269 of NC_080844.1, read as the reverse complement.
TATCATGGCTGCTCCACTTCCTTCCAGCACCCTGCCAGTGGCCTGGGAAAGCTGTAGAGGACAGCCCAAACCCTTGGGACCCTGTACCCGTGTGGGAGACCCAGAACAAGCTCCTGCCTTTGGATCACCTCAGCTCTGGCCATTGCGACCACTTAGGGAGTGAACCAGGGCACAGATGATCTTTGTATATCTCCTTTATAAATGTTCCTTTCCAATAAAAACAAATAAATCTGTAAAACACATGCATATATAAACGCATGAAGATCTTCATTTACCTTATGTATAACAGAGCTACATTCAAAGTACTCTCTAAATTGAATTCAATTACATAGAAATTATCAGCAAGGTTTTTTTATACTCTCTTGTACTAAGATTTATAGAAAAGAGCAAGAAAATAAATAAGCTGAGTAACTTAGGAATCTGGGGAATCTGTAAGTTACAGAAATCAACAGGTTAGTGTACACAGAAGGCTCCAAGGAAAGCCTATGCGAATGCTTAATTTGTAAGAAAAACTTTTCAGATCACTAAGGGAGATTTTTAAATGCAGATTAGATTCATTAGAATTGTTAGGCCACTTCCCACACAGTGGACAGAAATAAGCACTAGATGTACTATTCCAAGTTACAAAGTCAAATACAGAAACTTTCATATCCTTAAATTTAAGAAGGCTTTCTAGATTACATTTTAAAAGGGAAAACTAAACATGAATGTAATGACAAATCTCAGCAGCGAACTGTATTTTGCAAAGATGGTACTAATATTCTATAGTCTACATGTTTTATAGCCTGGTCTTAATACTGGTTCCATTAACAAATAAGATCTGTGTCCTTTCTCTTTGAAAATAGGAGGATGTTTGGACCTGGTGTGGTAGCCTAGCAGCTAAAATCCTCCCCTTGCATGTGCCAGGATCCCAAACAGGCGCCGGTTCTAATCCCAGCAACTCCACTTCCCATCCAGCTTTCTGCTTGTGGCCTGGGAAAGCAGAAGAGGACGGCCCAAAGGCTTGGGACCTTGCACCCACGTGGGAGACCTGGAAGAGTCTCCTGGCTTCAGATCAGCGTAGCTCCAACCATTGCAGCTGCTTGGGGAGTAAATCAGCAGGTGGAAGATCTTGTTCTCTGTATCTGACTTTCCAATAAAAAAATAAGATCTTTTTTAAAAAGGAAAGAAAATAGGAGAATGTCTGTGACATTTTATCAAAGAGCACAGCAGAATTAACAAAATGCCAAGGCTAAATCATTTAAGGCCCTTGCTTTTCTTTGCTTTCTAAAATTCTCATATTGGAGCCTTGACCCACCCACATAAGTAGTTCAACTACCTAATGTTGTCTTGTGGTGACAAAACCTGAACAAACCACTAAAGCAGCATTATGGAGGAACCTCCGAGATGAAGCACAAAAGGACAGAAGCCTCACCGTCACGTCCTGCAGCTGTAGGCGGGACCCTGAGCCAGAACACTCAGCAGAGTTTTCCGCAAATACTAACCCATGGAGGGAAAAGAAGAGGAGGGGTAACGTATGATGTTACGTCTCAGAGCTGGCACAACCTGGCTATATCAAAATTTAAAAACCTCTATGCATGAGTATCACAAAGAAGGAAACTATAACCCATAGTTCACAAGATAGTTTTTACGATCACATGGCCAATGAATATAGTAGATGCAGTGTCTGCAGCAAACTGTGCCTATCAATGAAAAGGCAACAACAGACAAGTAATTAGAGTAGCCAACTCAGGTAATCAATACCATATGAATACTAAATATCTTATGGAAAGATGCCAGTTACCCCAACAAGCAGAAAAATATAAATGAGAATCAAAGTGACACCGTTTCTTCCCATGATACATACAATTTTTAAAGTTCAACAGGATCAAACATCAACAGAATATGGATAATAATTTTGCACTGCTGTTTGTTGGGTAAATTGATATATCAGGTTAGAGGATTAAAGTTGCAGATATACATACTGTGACTCAGAAAATCTATTCCTACATAAAATTCCTACAGATTTCAACAATATGTAAACACAACCCAAAGAAATCTCTAAAAATGTTAATGTACAAAAAGAAGAATCAGTAATAATTTAGAGCATATTCATTAAAAGAGTTTCTACATATCAGCCCTGGCACAATGGCTCAAATGCTGAATCCTCATCTTGTGGCCTGGGAAAGCAGCAGAGGACAGCCCAAAGCCTTGAAACCCTGCACCCACGTGGGAGACCCGGAAGAAACTCCTGACTCCTGGCTTCAGATCACTCAGCTCCACCAGTTGTGGTCTCTTGGTGAGTGAACTAGTGGCTGGAAGATCTTTCTGTCTCTCCTCTCCATAAATCTAATCTGCCTTTCTAATAAAACTTTCTAAAAATATATTTTTTACATACCAAAGAAAGTAAACAAGAAACATACACATCACCAATAGTGAATCTCAAAAATTAACAAAATATGTAGGTTGAATAATATATATGAGGCCCTTCACATGAAACTTAAAAACTAGTCAAGCAGGATGATACATTGGTTTCTGATGCATACATATGTATAAAGTATAATAGATGTATGAGAAAGAACACTAAATCAAGGTAATGGTTACTATTGGGTAACCAGATTATAGAAAGGGTAATTGGGTTGTCAACATTTTGTTTCTGGGTTGAATAATAGCTATGTTAATAACTGTTGTATTTTTTGTTAGACTTTCAAGTCTTAAGCATAGTAAATTTGATAGTTTAAAGATATGAGAAAGACATGGCAGAAATATTTACGATGAAAGTGGCACTGCAGGGACAGAAGCGTGTCCAGAGACCAGATACGGCAGGTTGCTGATAAATGCACAGAGAACTGGTAAACCCATATGTCAGCATCAACACAGGATTCTCATTACACTTCCCTCTCTTCCCTGATAGTTTCGAAGCTAAGTCAGAATCTTAGAAGATTCTAGATAAATGACTACATTGCTATATGATTCCTAAACAGAACTCCAACAGGCCATAAATAAATCATTTTTAAATGAAATCCTACTTTGTCTCACTAGAAAGAAAAAACAAAAAGCGGGCTTGACATCCAGGAACTTGGGCCACTTACAGCTAGTCCCTTGTGGTCTTTGAGTCTGGTTGGCACTCAAGACTATCTCATTCTCCTGTTGAATTTAAACACCAATATCAGATACGCTCACTCCTAGTCCACAATAAACTGAGCCAAACAAGGTCACTTCATATTTTCTGCACGCACAAACATAAGGTCATTGTACAACCCATAAAATAGTGAACATGCCCTCTCCTGGCTATTACGAGAGTGAACATCAGCTGCTCCTTACCAATGGCAATTCTATCTTTAATCGAATCTGCCCTTTTCAGGGGTGAGATCGAGTTACTCAGTTAATTAATTGATCTGCTTTCTGGAGCTCCAACATAGAGCAAACGTCCACTTTCTTAAGCCCTCCAACATCCTCCCAACCAAAGGCTAGTAGGAGCAGAAGTGACTCAATGATGACGACTCTGATGACCATAATGCCTTCTCAAGCTGGCACTCGCATCTATGAATATCAATGCACTGCTGGGACCACCTTGACTTTGTCTCAATGAAAAAAAAAATCAACAGCCATGATGAATACCCTGAGCTACACATCACATGCATGCCAAGTAGCTGCCACCTTACCTCCCATCCCCCATGCATGTAATCCCCAGTGCTGTATACCATAGGTGGCTATTCTCCTCATGCACTCACTCCATGTGGAAGTGGTCCCGAGCCCCTCCCCACAAGGGGCTGGTCCATCAAACTTTTTCTCTCAATAATAAAATACTTTGCCTAATCAAAGAACCCCTTTCCCTCAAACTTTGAACCTAACACAAATCTCATCTGAGGTTTTTCCTACCATCCCCTTACTGATAGCATCTACATTTCCTTGAGTGTGGTATTTCTCTTGGCAATAAACCCAAATACTTCAGCTACTAATATGTCCCCTGTTGCTATGTGACCGGAGGGTGTTGGCAGTTGCAATGCCTGTGTACAAGGGAAGCCAAGCACACCTCATCTATTAGAGTGAAAGCACACTTCTCACACCGTTGAAAGAGTTCTATGATATCTATTCTGTGGTAAGGATAAAGTTACAGCAAGCTGAAAGACAGAACACTACTCTGCTGTATAATTGTAAATGATCATCACCATCTTCACTTAATTTTTCTTTCTTTCATCATGGCCCTAAGTCATTGCTTTTATTTATTTTTATTTTTCATTTGAGTGGATTGTAAAAACTAGTTTCTTAGTGAGTTGGTGAGAACAGTTTCACTGATACAGTCACAGTTAAAGAGTAGAATACAGGCCTGGTAGCGTGGCCTATCAGCTAGAGTCCTCACCTTGAATGCGCTGGGATCCCATATGGGTGCTGGTTCTAATCCCGGCAGCTCCACTTCCCATCCAGCTCCCTGCTTGTGGCCTGGGAAAGCAGCCGAGGACGGCCCAAAGCCTTGGGACCCTGCACCCGTGTGGGAGACCTGGAAGAAGTTCCTGGTTCCAGATTGGCGCAGAACTGGCCGTTGTGCTCACTTGGAGAGTGGATCATCAGACAAAGATCTTCCTCTCTGTCTCTCCTCCTCTCTGTATATCTGACTTTGTAATGAAAAATAAAATAAATCTAAAAAAAAAGTGGACTACAAGCCAGCATTCAAACCCCGTGCTATCCATAAGCTAGAGCTCTCTTTGTCACTATGTCATCTAACAGTTGTAAATAGGAGAGAAGTAGAGTCCAATAGGGAATAGTACATATAAAACTATGAAAGACATCACATGTGAGTTCATCGCATGGTAAGTGTTTGATCCAAAAGATTGGTAGAGAGGAATACTCTGATGACGTCTGGGAAGAATGATGTCGTATGTGTGTTAAGTGATAATTTGGGGCTAAATTATGTAGTCAAAGTAACTTTCAAGCTTTGAGCAGAAGCAAGTGTATGAGAAAATCAGGGTCGTGCTTAGTTATTTACTCAAGAGCGAGAAAGAAAACTTCTGGCACACTCCCCAAATGCCCGCAGCACCTGAGGCTTGGACAGATTGAAGCCAGGAGCCAGGAATTCAACAGGATTTCCCAAATAAATGGTAGACACTCATGTACTTGAGTCATCACCTCTTATTCACCAGGATGCACAGTAAAGAAAGAACATGGAATTAAGAGCAGAGCCAGGACTCTAACCCTGGCAGTCCAGTATGAAATGTGGGTGTCCAACTGTGGTGTCTTAAGTGCTAGGTCAAATGCCCACCATTGGGTTATGGTTTTAAATGGTAGCCATGAGCAGACTGAGAAAGAGATAGAAGATAGACTTGGTAGCTTAAGAAAAACCCATTTTATTAAACATATGGAAAATATAACACGTAGGAGATTTTTCCATATTTGCCTCCCAAATTCAAGTAAAATGATTTTCTTACCTCAGAACTCACAGGTTTTAAACAACCCTAGTAAGCTTTTCACAGCTGAGAGAGTATTAATGCAGCTCAGTTAAATTATGACTTCTAATTAGGGTTTAATTAGAAACAAAGAACAACTCGGTTATATATGGCTTCCTATAGCTAGTTACAATGCTTCACCTGCATCTTTGGTAAATATTTTCAAGTGCTCTATATGCTCAATTATGGAGGATAATAATTCTGAAAAATAATCTAAATTTTGTAGGCTTGATGAGCCACTGCTAGAAAATATGGGAAAGAATTACATAGATGAATCCCTGAATTGATGTTCAAGCTTTCTTTACCAATCATTACAATACCACATTCAAAAGTATGGGTAATACATGTGATCTTCTAGGTCAACACTGAAGAGTAGAAACTGAAGACATATCTAGGTGTCCACTCTCAGCACTGTGATTGATCACTGAATTGCAACTAGTTGACAAAACAGAGAAATAATCAAAACACACAGAAATGAGAAAAGCATGACATTTCAATAGTTTAGTGGTCATTATGTTCACTTTGCAAAAAAGGAAGAAGCCAAATTATCCCTGTTTACAAAAAAGATTTCATTAAAAAAAACAGTTAAACCATAAGCAACAGTACACCAAAAAGCAAGTGGGATGCATCCTATCTATTAAAGAAATAGGACAGCATTCTTAAAAATAAATAATTTCCTCATTTACCATTCTTCTAATGTGATGTATATCAGATCCTGGGTCCAGCATGTTGGTTCAACAGATTTATCCTCCACTTCCAAGTGCCAGGATCCCACACGGGGCCAGTTTGTGTCCTGGCTGTTCCAATTCCCATCTCGATTCCTGCTTGCAGCCTTGAAAAGCAGTGGAGGATGGACCAAGTACTTGGGACCCTGCACCCAAGTGGGAGACCCAGAGGAAGTTCCTGGCTCCTAGCATCAGATTGGCTCAGCTCCACCCATTGAGGCCATTTGTGGAGTGAACCAGCAGATAGGAGTTCTTTCTATCTCTCCTTGTCACTATAAATTTGCTTTTCCAGTGGAAACAAATCTTAAAACAATATATCCCAATAGATGCAGATGAAGTTATTTGATAAAATTCAACAATCCTTATGATGATCCTCAACAAATGAGGTACAGATGCAATGTACATCAGCACAATAAAGATGTATACATGACAAACCTATAGGAAATACGCTGAATTTTAAAAAAACTGAGAATGTGTCCTCTAAGTCTAGAACATGATAAATGCCCTCTTTCATCACTGTTATTCATCACTGAATTGGCGGCTATTTGCCAGACTGTAAGAAAAATAAACAAAAGGTATACAAATAAGCAAGAAAATGAGATATTTTCAGTTTAGTGGTCATCATGATGACCTTACAAATAAGAAGTCAAATTACCTTGTTCACAGAAAACATGACTTTATAGAAGGATAATTTAAAAATGTATGGAGATCGAATTAAAAGTATGAGCTTACATGAGAAACACTAAGAAGTAACTGTGCACAAATAAAATTCACATTGAAATAAGCTCAAACTTTTTATTCCATTTTTCCATGAAAGTTTTTAAAGGTGAAATGACCGTAAAAGAGGGAGAGAATTTTCATTCACTTGTTCACTCCCTCAAATGGCTGCAACCTGTGAGGTTAAGCCAGCTCCAAAGTAGGAACTAGGAACTTCATCTTGGGTTCCCACAGGATGGTAGGAATCTGTTCCTAGGCCCTCATCAGCAACATCCTAGGTAAATCAGCAGAAAGCGGACTTTAAGAAAAAACTGATACGAGAAACGGAAAATGAAACAAAAAAAGCTTCCCCATGTTTGTGGACTGGAAGAATTGATGCTGTAAAATTATCTAAAATGACTTACAGGTTCAACAAAAAGATCAATGACATTCTTCACCAACAACAACAAAAAAGAAAAGTCCTAAAACTCATGTAGTACCACATAAAACCCAAATAGCAAAAAACAATGTTAAGCAAAAATAAAGCTCATGATATTTCCATACCCAAGATTCAAACATATCACAAAGTTGTGGTAATCACAGCTTCAAACCACGGCATAAAAACAGACCAACATTAATGGAACAAAACAGAGAACTCAGAAAAAAAAGTCCCACACCTATAGCTAGCAGATCACCTAAGCAGAAAAAAACAGAGAAGAGTCTCTTTAAAAAAAAGTAGCCATTTTTCACCATATATACAATCAACTCAAAATGGGTTGCAGATCTAACATTAAGACTAGAAGCTATGAAATAGAAGGAAACAGAAAAATCTTAATGACATAGGTGCAGACATAGGCAACACCCCAAAAGCATAAGCAATAAAAAATTGAGATATTAACTGGTCTCTAACAAAGAAGAAAATCAACAGGATGAAGAGCCAACTGGCCGAATAGATTAACATTTGCAAGTCATTTATCTAATGAGGGACTATTATGCAAAAAATATATAATGAACTCAAGCGCATAGGTTATTTGCATGACCTAACTTTTAAAAGCAGCCAAAAAAGTTGAACAGACTTCTCAGAAGAATGTACAGGAATGATTGAGAAGTATACAGTGAAATCTCAATACCACTAGCCATAATGACCACAGCTCAAAAGGATATAATCAAAGATGCAAAACATTAATGCTGAGGAGTTTGTGGACAAAGGGCGAGTTAATTCCTGTTGGTGGTGGTGGAAATGTAAATCAGTACAACCACTATGGAAAACAGTATGAAGTTCTCTTGGAAAAATGAAAATTAAAATGAGAGCAGAGCAGTGGTTTAACAAGCTAATCCTCTTCCTGCTAGCATAGGCATCTCATACGGGTGCCAGCTCATGTCCCAGCAGCTCCACTTCCAAACCAGCTCTCTGCTTGTGGATTTGGAAAGCATTAGAGAATGGCTCAAGTGCTTGGACCCCTGCACACATGTGGAAGGCCCAAAGGAAATTCCTGGCTCCTGGCTTCACACCAGCTCAGCTCTGACCCTTGTGGCCATCTGGAGAGTGAATGAAGATTTTTTTCTGTCTCTTCTCTCTGTAAAACTGACTTTCCAATAAATTTTTTTTATATAAAATAAAAATTCTTATAAAACCCTCAACAAAATACCAACTCATAGATTTCAAAAACATATAAGATTTCTCACCCAGATAAAGCGGGATTTAGTCCTTGCATACTAGCATAATTCAAAATATGTGAACAAATGAATGTGATGCACCACACTAACAAACTGATAAATAAAATGAAAATCTTATGATAATCAATAGATGCAGAGAAAGCTTTTGATAAAACGTCACTTTATGGTTTAAAGTCTTAACAAATTGACTCTAGAAGGAACATTCCTCAATGAAATCAAGGTATAACACATAGGCAGCATTATATTGGATGGGGAAAAGTAGAAGCATTTCCACTAAGATTGAGAATCAGATAAGGATTTTCACTTCCATAATTGCTGTTCAATAGAATTCTGGAAGTTTTATCCAGAGCTACTAGGCAAGAAAAAAAGATCAAAGGGGTAAGAACTGGAAAGGAAGAAGCCAAACTATCCCTGTTTGCAGATGACATGATCCTATTTGGGGGGAACAAAAACACTCCACTAAAACACTAATAGAATATTGGAGCTCATAATACAGTTTGACAAAGTTGCAGGTATATAATCAACACACAAAAAACTAATAGACTTGTATATAGAGACATTGTCCTGGCTGAGAGCAATCTTGTAAGGTCTATATCACTCACAAGAGCTACGAAACAAACAAACAAAAAACAATAAGTATCTTGGAATAGATTTAACCAAGGAAGTGAAAGCTCTACAATCAAAGTTATGAAACATTTAAAAAGAAGGCAATACAGAAAAACTGAGGAATCTTCTATATGCGTGGAATGGTATAATTAATATCATCAAAAGTCCAAACTACCCAGTACAACTTACAGATTCAATGCAATTCAAATCCTTTCCAAATTCTTCTCAGACTTAGGAAAAAAACTATGCTAAAATTCATAGACTAACACAAGACACCCTGATTAGCTACATTTATCTTTCTTTAAACATTTAGTTTATTTTTATTGGAAAGGGAGATCAGATTTATGGTGAGAAGGAGAGCTAAAGATCTTCCATTTGCAGTTAAAAATCAAAACACCTTGCTACTAGCACAAAAATAGACATATTGACCAATGGAACAGACTAGAAACCCCCAGAAATTAATCCAAATAGATTTAAGAAATTAATCTTTGACAAACAATCTAAAACAATATTTTGGAACTCCCTGAACCTAAGCAACTTTATCATGAAAAATAAAGAATTAAAAATAAACTAAGCCAACTTTAAAACAGAAAAAAAATACTTGGAAAAAGGACAGTTTCTTCAATAAACAATGTTGGAAAAATTGGATCTACACGTGCAGAAATTTATACCTTGTGGAAAAATGAATCTAGAATCTAAATGTATAACCTGATGTCATCAAATTGCTAGAATAAAACATGGGACAAACTAAGACATTGACATTGGCAAAGACTTCTTAGGTAAGATCCTAACAGTGGCAATAAAAGCAGAAACAGATAAATGTGATTATATCAAGCTAAGAAAACTCTATACTGCAAAGGAAATACCCGACAAAGTGAAGAGGCAACTGACAAAACAAGAGAAAATATTTGCAAACCATACAACTGTTATAGGATTACTATCCAGGATCAATCAAGACTTCAAGAAACTCAACAAAAACCAACAAGTCAGTTCAGGAATGGACAAACGATATGAATTGGCATTTTCTGAAGGATGAAATTCAAATGGCCAAGGGACTCATGAAAATTGCTCAGGATCTAGCCACCAGAGAAATACCAATTAGAACCACAAGGAGGCTTCCTTTCAGCCCAGCGAGGATGGCCTGTCATCCAAAAATCAAGGAATTTCAAAACGAATTTTAAAAAAACTAACAAAAATCAAGGAATTTCACAGGCTGGTGTGGATGTAGAGGCAGAAGATGCCCTATGACGGTCATAGACAGCACGGGTATTCCTCAAAATTCTGAAAACACATCTAGATATTCCACTCCTGGCAATTTATCCAAACAAAATAAAATCAGATAACGAAAGACTAACCTCTATTCACATGTTTATTGTAGCTCAATTTACAATCACTAAGATATGCAATTAACCCATTTTATATCCATGAATTGGTAACTGGATACAAAAGATGTGGTCTACATACACTGCTCAGGTACAATAATGAAATGCTGTCTTTGGTAATAAAATGGATACAATGGGAAACCATTATACTTACTGAAATGAACCAGCTCTAAAAAGCAAATATCATATTTTTCTCTTATATGTAGTAAATATAGAATGCCGAAAAAATAGGTAGAAACAAAGAGGACATCTTGTGATTTCATCTCTGTTCTTAGCTCTTGTTGATACTGCTTTGGAAATGTGGCTTCCAATACTTTGCATTTGTTGAGTATTATGATTAGTGGTGCATTAAGCCTGTGACTAGAATAGACAAAATTTTTGTTTTGGCAAAAATTGAAGAAAAAAGATAGAGGAAGGAAATGAGGAGAACTGAGAGACACAGGAAGGAAGGCAAGGCTAGCTTCTTAGAACTGTATCTGAGGTGCATGAAATTTGTTCTCTGTGACAATCAAGAGAAAACACCATCAGAGATTTATATTACAGCAAGAAAAGCAAAGCAATAAAGAGGGCTTTTTCTTTCCAAAATGTTTAACTCATAGCAATATTTCTAAAAGCCTAAAGCTTTCAATCGCAAGAGATGGACTTTGTTCACAGAACAGGACTTTAAGAATCAAAAGCAAAACTGTGGCATAAGAGGGCTTAACAGTAGACAGAGAAACCAGTGGGAAATACAGATTTCCTTAAGTAAGGGTCACCTGGGCTAGTAAAGATGAGGGAAAATTGGAAGAGTTGGTAGAATCATGAAGATAATGGTCTCACAAACAACAGCATATTTGGTAGCCTGGAAAGAATTCCTGGAGGAGTGTATGAGGGTAGGGACCTCAGCATATTGGGTTAAGCTGCTGCCCGAGATGCCCTTATGCCGTATTGGGAGTGTCAATCCAAGTTCAGCTTGCTGCTAATGTATACTTGGAGACAGCATATGATTACTCAAAAACCCAAAGTGGTGACCTGGGTGGAGTTCCAGGCTCCTCCTGACTCTGGCCTGGTCCAGCCTGGCAATTGCAGCCATTTGGGAAGTGAACCAGATGAAAGGGCTTTGCTTCCTTCCTCTCTGTCACTTAATTTTTCCATAGAGAAGAATAAGTAAACACTTTGCAAAACTTTATAAATTTTTGGTCTTGTTTTTTGTGCTGAAGAATAGGTTGCATGCTCTGATAATGAAAACTAAACATATGAAGTTTGTTTCAGTAAAGAATTCCAAAATCACCGGGGAAACCAAAGACCTGGAAAGGGCTGCCAGTACATTCAGGACTCAGCCAATAGTCACCCGAACAGCCACGGCAGGTGGAACAAAGTTTCACAGCTTCTCTCCAGCTTTGTTCTCTTACACGGTCTGATGCCCCTTTCCTTATATTGATGACATATGAGCTTTGGAAAGAAGAGCATCCGGATGGAGAAAGAGTAACTATCACAAAGAGATGAACTGCTCACCCACAGGGAAACCCTGAGAGTGCTCCAATGCCTTCTGTGACTCAACGTTGCCAATTACTCCCTTCAGCATGGTAACACCCGGGACAAGCTAATGTGTAGTTAGGACTTCTTACTTCATTCTCTGACTGCTGCTGGTTTTGTTGCCCGGAAATAAATTCTGGACCCGAGATCATGCATTGTAATTACCATCTATCATCATCAAAAAAATTCATATTTTAAAGTGGACATTTAAACACAAAGGAAATAAAAGTTAATTTCCAAAATTAAATAAATCATAGCCTAATACAATCTTCCTATATTATAGGTATTTTCTACCTTTCGCCTCTCATTAAGACAGTTGTCATGTTTCCCGAAGGGGGATTTGAGGAAATGCTCAAGAAATCCAGCAGTTGTAAGGGCTGGTGCTAAGTAGTACTAGGTTAAGCCTCCACCTGCAGTGCCAGCATCCCATACGGGCATCAGTTCAAGTCCCAGCAGCTTCACTTCAACTCCAGCTCCATGTTAATTGCCTGGAAAGACAGCAACAGACAGTCCAACTCCTTGGGCCCCTATACCCATGTGGGAGACCCAAAAGAAGCTTCTGGACACTGCCTTCTGAAAGGCCCAGCTCCAGCTGTCAGTCATTTGGGGAGCAAACCAGATGATGGAAGATTCTCTCCCTCACTCTTTCTCTATAACTCTGCCTTTCTAATAAAGAAATCTTTATTAGAAAGTTCCTGCAACACGTATAATCTTTAACACAGTTCTCTGAAACTGAGGGTGATTTCAGTGAAGGGTATGGGTTTGAAGCACTGGATTCCAGTATTTCTAGCACTGAGTGATACAGTATGCTAGTGCTAATGAAGGTTTTGCTCATGAAGGAGCATCCGTGTAATAATTACAATCTACTATCAAGGCAATTCTTCACTTCTTCCCTCTGCAGATATTTAACACAGGCTAGGCCTCCCGTGACTTCTCCACTAGTCTACTAGATTTCATCCATCAGCTGTGGTGTTGGACCAGATTGACTTGGAAATCTAGGTCTGCCTAGAACATAAGGGATTAATACACTGAGAGGAAATCCTGCATCTGTTTGGAAGGAAGCCAGCAAGCCTTGAGATCACAAAAGAGAATTAATGTACCCTTTTAATTAATTTTCCTTCTAAATTTTCTGTTCAAGAGTATTATATGCAAATAAATGTAACCAACCTATGATGCCGTAAGTTGAGCTGAAAACTGTCACACACAGCGTAACCAATGAGTAGCTGGTAAGTGGCCCTGTGATCCAAAGATGCAGGTATGTTGCCTGCAGCAAAGGAAGTACATGCCCACAGATCCATCTTCACAGTCTTGCATTTTCTTCATTGCCCATGTGGGTCAGTCTCTGCCTCCAGTGGTTAATACTGTAGCGGCTCTTTCACCTCCAAATTAAATGTGTAATTTTGTAGAACTAAAAAATATTTACAGATTCTTAAAGTGCATTTTAATATATAAAATAAATGTTACAACAGAATGTTTATGTCTTTAATCTTTGGAAGTCTTCATCTGCTTTTTAACTTTTGAGGACTTCTGATATCTTCTGCTAAGGAAATCTGACTTTGAAATTTAGAAACTTTGTATTTCACTTTTTTTCTTTTGATTTAATTTATAACGAAATAAACTCAGGGCGCAAACAGCTGATAGAGAAGCGCCACTTTATTAAGTTACTAAGTATGGAATTTAAGTAAAAAAAAACTACAGTTATCCCATCTTTTCATTTGTTTTCTGAACACCTCTAGAGAGTGAGAGTGAGACTTTGAAAAATGTTCACCAGTTGTTAATGGATACTTCTGTGTTGGGATTTAACGTGACTTTTATTTCCTTCATGAATTTTCATTGCTTTCATTTTTTAAAGTAAGTATGCATCATTTTTATAAATCAGTAAGATAAATGGGTAACATCAGAATTTCAGCAGAAAATCTAGGAAGAAAGTAGATTACCTTCAAACCTCATTTCAGGACAAGTGGTTCATGCCTTTATTCCTAATTTAATCACTTTAGCCTCACAGCGATAAAGTAAGACCATAGACAGCGGTTGTCATGCCCTTCATAGAGAAAATCAGGAAAGTGAAATCATTGGACATCTTGTCCTGTAAGTTAAAGTTCTTTTTACTTCCATTTCTTAGTTTGCATTCTTCATGTATGTGCTTGCTCAAAATAAGACTTCTGATAGTAACAGAATATGAAGATGGGAAAATTATATAATCCAAACGAAGAGCCCTACTGGGATCATGTATGAAGCTGCAAACTGACAAATCTTTGCAATAATGAAACGTTTTTAATTTTACGAGTGGGATAAAGACTGTATAGTTTCTTCATGCTTCTTCCTCTGCTTTTGTACTTAAATCTTTATTACAAAAAGAAAAATACTTTATAGAAATTACAGGAAGCAAGGTAAAGTATGAACAAAGAAGTTTCATTATCCCACTTGTCAGCAGTGACTACCAGTCATAATTTAAATGAATTTCACGTAGGTATTCTAGTTGGTACCTGGGATCAGTGGTATAAATTGCTTTCTCTATAAAACATACTTAGAAGTTTCTTATGAACATTATTCATTAAACATTAATACATGATCAGAAATAGAACATACAAAATGAAATTCAACATTTTACTCCGCGTTATAAACATTCTTCATGTTCATTATGCCTAACTTTAAGAGCAACTTGTATCTTACAAAACCTTCTCTAACAATAATTTACAAACATTCCTGACACCTGTATTTCTTGAAATTAAAGCGACAAAATAAAAAAAAATATTTTAAGGTTTATCTTCATTTATATTGAAGATTTGCTGCCCCATTGTTTGTTTAGGAGAAATACTTAAAGATAAATTGCTGAGTCACACTGCAGTAACATTATAATTATAGTTATTTCTAAAACTTGTGGGAAATGGAACAAATGGGTAGTTTTACAAAATTGAAAAATACCTATTTCAAAAATCCTCTTTCTAGTTTCTTCTAGTTTTACAGATGAATACAGGAAACAATTCCTTGTTCATTGCCTTAATTTGTGAACTTTCCATTATTATCAAGGATGAAGAATGTTTTCTTACATTTCTAACCTTTATCTTTCTGTTGCCATGGTCATTCAGCTATTACCTTGCATTATTTTGGTCACAATAGCACTCCATGAGCAACTGTCTAAGTAAATGTATAGATAATTATGTTTCAGGTACAATTGCGTTTGCTAACAATTCAGTGTGAACATATAAGTGACAATAAAATCTGAGTCCTTATCCTGATTTTATTGAGTCAATCTAGTCTTCGAACCATCAAGCCTGTTGGTACATTTTTCTGACTTCATTCTAATCCTATTTTACTGGAAATGCTTAATTTTTTCAGTTTTTCAACTGGGATATGATTATTAAACCTGTTCATCAAGTATAGAGTGAGGATTTGGTGTATGTATGTTATGTAATGACCAAACCAAATATGTAATGTAGACATCGCCTCACACATTTACTGTTGCTTGTGGGAGAAGAAGGGGGTGCAGCGTTCATACACTGACTGGTCCTCCTTTTATGGGGACGGTCTTCCTTGTCCATGGAGCACACAACCTCAGGGAGGATGCCTATGGAGCACTGAGAGTGAAAGGGAAACCTACCCAGCAGCTACTTGAGCCCAGTCACAGCTGACAATCAACAGGGGGACAGATGCCACATCCTCTTACCCTCACATTCTTGCACAACTGTAATCACCCCAGTGTGCAACAGAATAGCAGAAGTTACTCCTAACTACAATACTGTGCCTGACAACGCCTCCTCTCCCCTTTCTTCCTTTCACACTCCTGAGCTGAACAATACATTTAAAAAGGTCTCTCATCTTCATCAGATGGGACTTCCTCCAGGGACACAAGGATGTTTCGATGTGTGAAAGTGAAATGGTTTGCACAAGGACAAAAAAGCGATCATTTCAGACCCAGAACACGTATTTGGCAAAAAATAAATAGGTAACTCCTTCATGATAAAAAAACACTTCCAATAAATTAGGTTAGAAAAAAAAACAAATCATTAACTGTAGCTGAGAAATTCAGTGAAGTTACAGGACATACCTTCAGCATTCATATCTCATATGGTAAATATACACTGATAATGAACTATATAAAGTAATAACAAGTAGTAAGTTCAACTGAGAAAGAAGATCTCTACAAAGGAAACTATAAAACATTTAAAAAATGTAGATACAAAAAACTAGAGGTGCCTCATGACCATTTTGCCTCTTAGAAACAAAACAAAAAATAAACTATTCTGAGAGGAGTGTCTAAGAGAGAACACTAGAATTCAGCAAGCAACACACAGAAAGTGTGCAAAGCACAGAAGCTTCAGTGGCAGCTCTGTGAGAGAAGAACCTGGCCTGCGACCCTGGCTCCTCAGCGAGGGTGGGCTTAAACAGAAAGGAACTTCCCAAAGGAAAAGGCGAACAGAAGCCCTCTGAACTCGAAGTCGCATCATGTACACCTGCAGACCTAACTACAGGACAGTTTCACAGTCCACACATGACCCAAGCCCCATTTCCATAGCTGCCTGAAGTCCATGTGGCCTCCAGTAAAGGAACTCACACTGTACTCTCTGCCGCTGGTCCCACTTCCCGGGACCAAATCCTGAGAACTGAGGCACTGTTGAAGTGTATCCTGCTTGAGGCGAGTACATCCTGGCTTCAATCTCCCCATCTCTGAAGTCCCACTGTCATTCTGCCATGCTCACAAGAGGCTTCAATGTCATTACCTGAACTAGGACTCCAGCCTCCACAACTACATGGTACCCAATGCTACAGTGAACATGCTGTTCATTCAGTATGCTTGGAGTCCAACCTTAAGGCTGAGAATATTGACATCCATGTTTCTTCAGGTTCTGAGGATCAGCACAGGGATGCCATTCAGAACCAGAGAATAGAAATACAGGCAGGCGCCACCTCCAGTACCGGAGGCCCTGTTGTGTGTGGTACATCTTACCCAAGGTGAAGGGGGGCTTGCTGCCGCCTGAATGAACAAGTGCTGTCCAGCACACTGAGGCACTCAGATATGACAGCTATGGACAACACACAAGCTATTCTATGGAGCCAAATCAGAACGTCAAAGAACACTTATCAGCCAATTTATCCCAAAGAAAGGATCTTTCCATACAGAAGTTGTTCATGAGATTAGAAAGGGCAACTCTTGTATCACATGTGTATGTGTCAAAAAATGAGAATCTATACCTAATACCTCCAATATAACACCATAATATTGTGGTAATAGACCCACATAAGCAGAACTTTTAGAAATCAATGACAAAGACACCAAACAGTAAGCTTAAAAATGTCAGCAATAATCAGGATAATATAGAGAAAATTCCAACTGAATCAGCATGCAATCCACAGTCTGTATGAGAAATTCAACATTAAAACAGAATCTAACAGATCTTGGGATGAAAGAATTCAGTGAGTGAGACCAAGTAAGCAAACCTGAGAACCCCAACCACAGACTTTGGGATATGGTTCAGCAAATGAATATGTACAACATAGCAGTTCCAGAAAAAAAGGAGATGGGAAAAGCCAATGAAATCCTCTTTAATAAAAGCTACAAACCTCCGAGAAGCTGGGGAAGGCTCAGAGTGGGTACCTATACTCAGAAAACTCAGATTTCCAAATGGATTCGACTCAAAACATTCTCTCCAAGACATATTGTAGTCAAACTGTCTAAATTCTATGACAAAAGAAGAACTACAAAAACAGCAAGAGAAAAACATCAGGTCACATACAAGGAAATCTACGTAAAAGCAGGTTTCTGAAACAAACGTTACATGTCAGCAGCAAATCAGTAACACATTCAAAGTGTTGCAAGAAAGAAGCAGTCACACAATGCTCACCCATCAAAGTTGGCATTCAGAAATGAGGGCAAAGTATAGCCCTTCCCAAACAAAGCAAAAAACAGAACAAGTTCATTACCGTTAGACTGGCCTTAAAAACAAACATCAGGGAGGCATTCTGGCATGGTGGGTAAAGCCATGGTCTGAGAAGAGAGAATTCCGCATGGGTTCAAGACTCAGCTGCTCCACTTCTATCCAGCTCCCCAGTGACGCTGTTAGAAGAATAGCGAAGGATGGCCCAAGTACCCGAGCTTCTGCATCCACATGAGAAACTCACAGGAAGCTCTGTGCTCTGGCTCAGACCTGGTCCCATCCTACTCGTGACAGTCATTTGGGGAGCAAAACAGGGAGTGGAAGATTTCTGTCTGTCAACTCTGGCTTTCAAATAAATAACTCTCTTTTAACAAAAAAAGATAAATAAACAAAATAAATGTTTTGGGGAGTTCAAACCTGATAGCAATATGAAAACATTTAAAAGGATAAAACTCTCTGGTAGAACAAAACAAGTAAGGGAAAGGACTCAAGCCTGAGCACCAGGAAACAATTATACCACCAAGACCAACAGTGACCAAGACAGGACACACGGAACAACTGGAAAACAATTTTTAAAGTGTCAGTAAGAACTTATCTATAATAACCCTAAATGTAAATATTAAATTCCCTGATTAAAAGATGAATCGATTTTTATCATATCCAGTAGCATATTATTGAGCTTCATGGCATTGTAAACTTCTGTTCTTCCTGTTGTTGATTTTGTATTGTGGCTTCTCATGTAAAGGGATGTATGGTAACTGTGTAATGGAGACTATCATATCCAGATGTGAGGATACAATGCAGTATGCATCTCTACCTCCAGACAAAGATGGACTCCCAATGAAACGGTTTAATATATCTTGACAATAGGATGCTGGACACCGTGCCATTGTCCATGCCCGCAATGATGGACATATGACAGTTTATGAAGAATACTATTATATTATAGAGGAACTCAGGGGGTTGAGGAGGGGATTTGGGGAGGGAGTAAGGGAAATCCCAGGGCCTATGGAACTGTATCATAAAATGACTTTAAAAATGGATAAAAAAAGACTGATTTTTCTTAAAAAACCACACTTACTATATTCCACCAAATTGCTGAAGCCCATTCTGCTGCTTTACATCAGATATGTATTCTATTTTATAAAATACCTTTTTGGAAAAAGTGCTTTTGGACCTGGCTCAATAGCCTAGTGGATAAAGTCCTCACCTTGCACATATCAGGATCCCTTTTGAGCACCAGTTCTAATCCCATCTGCTCTACTTCCCTTCCTACTCCATGTCTATTGCCTGGGAAAGCAGTAGAAGATAGCCCAAGGCCTTGGGACCCTGTGCTTCGGTGGGAGACCTGGAAGAGACTCCTGGCTACTGCCTTTGGAACAGCTCAGTTCTGGCTGTTGTGGCCGCTTGGGGAGTGAATCAGTGGATGGAAGATCTGTCTCTCCTTCTCCTTGTATATCTGACTTTCCAATAAAAATAAATAAATCTTTTAAAAATCATTAAAAAGAAAACAGAACTTTTGCTCTTCTGTCATTAACATTCACATTTTTTCTGATAGTGAGGCTCTATATTTTTTTTAATGCACCCACCTCCTGTGCAGGGAATGTTTGAGTCTGTTCCCTCTGTTTTCATGTTTAAAAATAAACTATAAAACTATAAATCAGTTCCTTTTATATCTTTTATGTTTATTATTTAATTCATTCTATGATTTTCCCAAATCATCTACTCCAATTTTTCCAAAATGTTGCTCTTTGTACTTGTTGGCCTTTATTTGTTAATGATTCATTTCACTAGTATTTTTAGATTTTCCAACTTGTTTTCAGACTCCGCTGTTATCATATAGCCTTCGTCCTGAGCTTATTTTTATTTTTTTTAAAGATTTATTTATTTTATTACAAAGCCAGATATACAGAGAGGAGGAGAGACAGAGAGGAAGATCTCCCATCTGATGATTCACTCCCCAAGTGAGCCGCAAGGGGCTGGTGCGCACCGATCCGATGCCGGGAACCTGGAACCTCTTCCGGGTCTCCCACGCGGGTGCAGTGTCCCAATGCATTGGGCCGTCCTCAACTGCTTTCCCAGGCCACAAGCAGGGAGCTGGATGGGAAGTGGAGCTGCCGGGATTAGAACTGGCGCCCATATGGGATTCCGGCGCGTTCAAGGCGAGGACTTTAGCTGCTAGGCCACAGCGCTGGACCCTGAGCTTATTTTTTAGAAACATTGAATCGTCTGTCATTTTTATGAGAATGTTGGAGATTATTGGGTCTTTCCTAGGCTTCTTTGGGGGCAATTCATTTAGCAATGCATATCGTTCATTTCATTAAGGTTTTTACTGATCTGTTAACAGTTCACCCCCCAAATTCTAGATGAAGTACAATGGGGTGCACACATTATGGTCCGTAGATTAACTTGCTGCAACGGACACCTGCATCCTTTACCAGAATGTCCAGTTTGAGCCCTCGTTATTTCACACTTCTGATCCAGTTTTTCCTGCATCCGCAAGGCAGACGCTGGCCCAGTCCTTGGGTTTCTGCCATCCGTATGAGAAACCCAGACCTGGGTTCCTGGTTTCAGCCCATCTCTCCCTCCATGTGTGTTAACCTGCCTTTCAAATAAATAAATCTTTTCAAAGAGGAAATAACAGCTCTTTTGATTGTTTTTCTGAAAACCGAGTTAATACTTAACCAAGATCAGTTCTTTCCACATGCTATTCATCCAATAAAGATTAACATTTTATTGGTTATTACTGCCTGGGAGGGTCTTTGTTCAGTATGATCACTCTTCCTTTCCAGGGTTACTCAGCCTTACTCCAAGCACCTTCTGAGGTTAGGTTATGGACTACGGAAATGGCCTAACAAGGTACAATTGCTTTATTTCCTGTGTTTGTTTAAAGTAAGTCTCTGCAGGGACACCTTGGACCATTCACGACTGTCCCATTCCTGTGGTTGCAGTCACAAGGCCATTGGTTGCTGCCTAAGGACTACATTATTTACTTTAAAAGAACTCTGTCTTCAATATGATCAAGAGTCTCTTGGCCTTCAGTAAGCTCTTTCAGAAGTTATCACGATTTGTCAGTGTTTCATAGGGTTTCACTTCTTGGCTTCTTATAAATGGTAGATTGTGGATTTCCTCTTTTTTTTTTTTTTTCCTGCTGTTCTGACAAGTTTCAAGCAAAGAAGGGAAATAACTCTGCTTTGGCTTGAAGACTATTTAAAAATCAGGGGAGTCACAGAGAATGAGGGGGTGAAACAGAGACCAAGAATAAGAGAGAAGGAAAAAGAGGCCAGACGAAGGCCAGGAGCCAGAAGCTTCTTCCAGATCTCCCACACGGTGGCACAGACCTAAGCACTGGACTATCTTCCTGCATTTTCCCCCGGCTTTTAGCAGGGAGCTAGATTGGAAGTAGAGAAACTGAGACATAAACCAATACCCACATGGATTACTGGCACCACAAAGCAGCAGCTTTTACTTGCCAGGTTATCATGCTGGTCCCTTACTGATCTCATGAATCCTATGTGTGGCATGATACTTTTTTTTTTAACTTATTATCATTGCTGTTTTTAATTGTTGTTTCCCCAAGCCTGATTTTTTTTTCCGAAGTATAATTGAGTATGTGTTCATTTTTTTCCTTTCTTTTTAACAAGGCAACCTTCAGCTCATCAGTTCATTCTGCATATAGCTTGGTGATACTGCACTGTCACTCTTGCGTGCATCAGCACCATTTTAATGGCTAAGCACACTGAACTATTCTTATTTTTGTTTGCAAGTTACTTCCATTTTGAAACTATACGATTTAGGGCATTATTCTTTTTCAATAGCTATATATACATTATAAAAACTTAAATTTAGAAGATCTAAGAGTACGCTTTCTGCTAAGATCTGCTAAAAATTAGAATATGTGTTAAATCAATGTTCCCTCATTTATGAATTTAAGTCAATCATTTTTAGTTTCATAACACTACAAAACGCTTCTATTAGCTGTGGAAGAAAATATCATGTATGTTTAATATCAATAATCTGTGACACTGTGTCTGATAACAAACTTAGCAAAGAACATTAATGTTCCTATTTTAGGTTGCTCATTATCTTGAGATGGTCTTGGGCTTCATTTTATTGCAGCTCTCATCCAGCATCTTTTCAAATCATCCCAATTTTGCTTCTACATTAGTAAAAGTATACTTACTGCCATGTGTCATTATGTGGGCAAAGAATTTGTGTCCTCCAGAAACTCATGCAAAAGTTGGTGAAATGATTTTAAGAATGTTCACAAAAATGAAAAGAATCCACTGGAAATATCCAATATCAACATAGAAAGTAACAAAGTTGATTTTGCCAGTAGAACAGTAGGAATCATGCATATGCTTGTCAGTATCCAAGCTCCTAATTATTCAAAGGACTTTGTGTGAAAATAACCTGTAATATATATACGTTTTAAACCCCCTTCAATCTTCCTCTCAACAGTTGCTTCAAGTTCACTTTGTTTTTATATGAACTGTTGTATAGTAACAAAATATATTAAAATATCAAATCTAGGTCAGGCAGTGTTATACTTCACATATGTAAAATCTTATGTAATTTTCCAGATAGTACCACAACTCGTTTTATCAATGTGATAGACTTAATAACTAACTACTCCCACTGCAAATGCTTAGAAACTCTGCATGAAACAAAATATTCTAAAATAAGTATCTCCTAGGACAGCTAGAAATTGCAAATGCCTCAGGCATCTGAAACTAAAGGGATGATAAACACAAAAACTGACACTTTGATGGCCAGAACTAGTACGTGCAGGTGCAAAAAGTAGAGCACGCAAAAAATCTAATTCCTTAATTGCTAGGGGCTTGAATCTTAATGTCTACTGAGAAACCGTTTCCTCCATATGTGTTTAGAGCTTATAACACAAATCCCAGAAGAAAGCAGGACCCTGTGAATACTAAATCCTCAGAATACAAGGAACTAGAAAACATTCTCCTGCTTTTTTAAGGAGACAAAATTATCGTGTCAGTTTTAAATTTTGAATGAGTAAAAAAAATCTTTAATAAGAATTCCAAGTAAATATTATCTGAGGTTCGGAGTCCAATTTATAATACTCTCAGGTGATAAGAATCCAAGCTGAATCATACTGGCATTTAAGAAAACAAAAAGATACATAAACATAGATACATGGAACGGAATAGAGCCCCCAGAAATCAATCCAGATATATACAGTCAACTGGTCTTTTACAAAAGCATTCAGACAATACAAGAAAGTATAGAAAGTCTCTTCAAATGGCATGGGAAAAAACTGGATTTATATTTATATAAAAATAAAATTAGAATAACCAACCAAACAAACAAAAAATCTAGAATAGATAGAGAACAAAGAAAGCTTAGAATCAGACAGGAAACGGTCAGCATGGATTTACTTATACCTTACCAGGTGGGACACAAAGGTTAGTTACTCCTCACTGGGGTGTTGGGGATTTCTCTGCACACCCCTCCTAAAACTGTTCTGCACCTGAACTGTTGACATATGTCTTGTTATAAGCCAGTCTAGACTACCCGAAAGAAAGCCAGGTTCAGCAAAATTATGCTTCAATCCTATAAAATGCTAAATATTATAATAAAAATAGACATAACACAGCTGAATAGTAATGTACAACCATTTTAAGATGTATAGAACCCGGTTTTATATTAACTAAAATTGGAATGTCAATGACGTAGTCACAGGAGGTGGTTAAGAACTTGCATTCTTTTTTTAACATATTGGTTACTCAATATTATGTCAATTAATTCCATACCGTTATAAATTGTTACTGATGTTATGTTGGGGCTTTTAATTGATCGGGACGATACTCTGCTGGCTCTACCTACAGACCAGAGAAGGTCTCTCCAACAAGCCGTTGAATTTATCTGGACAATAAGATGCAGGACTCTATGCTTGGTATATGCTTGCAATGAAAGAATCTCAACTGAACTTAAACTGTGGTTATGCAACAAGGTGGAGGAATCCACCAGTAAGGAGGAAGGGTTTAGGGAGAGGTGGGGGGAATCCCAGTACCTATAAAACTGTCACATAATGCAATGTAATTAATCTTAAAAAATAAAAAAAAAATTAAAAATTAGATCCATACCTCTCACATGTACAAAAGGAAAAAAAGTAACCCAAAAAGATCAAAGATCAAACACCCAAGACTAAATTTTCTGGACGAAAACGTAGGTGAAACATTCCAAGACTGTGTAGGGGATGACTTCTTTGATAAGAACCACGAACCATAAGCTGCAAAAGCAAAACTGAACGCATGGGACCAGAACAAACTCAGAAGCTTCTACAAGCAAAGTATGCAATCAGTAGAGTGAAGAGACATACTGAATGGGAAAAATATTTACAAAGCACCTGGCAGACAAAGGATGAATACCCAGGATATATCAGCAACTTAAACAGTTGAGAAATAGGCTAAGGACTCCATTGGACAGTCCTCAACAGAAGAAACATACATGGCCAACAAGTGTATTTTAAAACCCTCATAATCAACCATCAGGGACATGGGAATCAAAAGCACATTAAGGAATCACCTTAGCCCTGAGTGAACAAAGGTGAACACTTACACACTACTGGAGAGAATGTAAATTAGGGCTGCCACCACAGGAAACAGTGTGAAATTTCTTCAAAAACTAGAAATAGACTTCCCAAATAATCATACCAAAAAGTTGAACACAACATATCAAAGAGATGCCTAAGCAACACTGTTTTTGATAGCCAAAATTTGGAATCTACCAAGATACCCATCATCAGATGAATACATGAAGAAAATGTGACAATAAATATACCATAGGGTAGTATTGAGCTGTAAAAACAAATGCAATTTCACAATTTGCAGCAAAAATGACTCAACTTCTAAAATAAATAAATGTCTTCTTACTGGTATTGCTGCAAATACAGTGTTTGTAAAATTTTGTGTACCATTGTCAAACCGATGGTTAAGAATGCTGTGCTATTAGTCTTCATGATCTGATTAATTTAAAATTTACTTTAAAATGGTCGTTTTTCCATTCAGTTATCATTTACAGCCACTGTCTATATATCCAAACTAGGTCTTCTTGCTTTGTTACTTGTTAAATTTCTCATTTTGTGAAGCCTTAAGCTTTTTTTTTAACTGAAAAGTAAATTAAAAGCATGTTGTCTCAAGAATTCCAAAAAGTAAAAAGAGAAGAGTGGGAGAGAAAAGAGGAGAGAGGAAGGCAAGAAATGCTTTCCAAGATTTGCTTCTACAAATCACTTTAATCTGTTATAAATTAAAAATTAAAAATTAAAAATCAATCCAAGCTGATATACTGACGTGCAAAAAATTTAAAGTGGCCTAAGCTGCTTTCATATAGAATAATCACAGCAGAAATGATGCATAGCTTCCAAATGTTATAAGATGTATCAGAAAGTAATTAGTGAAGGCAACAAGATTAACAGTGTGCCAAAAAATAACAAATGTGACTAATAATCAGAAGACACTTAGAAAATATGTTAAATGCCTAAAGATGTAAAAGAAAAATGAAAGAAGGAACTCAGGATAGAGAAAATAAAGAGAAACAGAAAAAAAACTAAGAAATTGGGCAGGGAGTAGAGTGGGGTAGAATAGAATTCCTGAAAATGGAATTTGATATTTGATAATCCAATGAATTAAAAAAATGAATTCAATGTGATCAATGGGAAAATTAGCAGACAGCAGTAGGAATAATTCAACATGTAGCATTGGCTGATAAAGTACTGGAGGCATAAGAAAGGTTAAAATATATGGAGAAAAGAAGATCCAAAATTGTATTTATTTGAAATATTAGGAAATGAGGGTGTAGAAGAGGCAGTGGCTCAAACAACTTCTAAATAAAATATGTGTAAGCACCACAAGTGCTGAACAAAATATCTACATGTATACTCATCATAAAGAAATAGCACATCACCCAAGGCACGGGAAATACAAACTTAAAGAACCGAGATGGAAAAGTTTACCCAGTAACAGAATAAAGTCACAGTAGAGTTCTCCACGGCAAAGTAAATCAGAAAAGAGATGAGCAAACAGAAGCACAGAAAGATCACACAGGCTCTTTAGGGGGGGCATCAGGCTTTACATCACTGTGACTATAAAGCACCTTTACAGCAGTGCACATGCTTTGTTTGGCTCTGTTTGAAAGGCAAAGGGACAAAGAGGGAGAAGAGAGAAGAGAGAAAGACAGAAAATCTACTGATTCACTCCCCATCCCCAGATGGTCACCACAGTCAGGGTTGGGTCAGGACAAAGCCAAGTGCTGGAATTCCATCTTACTCTTCCACATGGGTGGCAAGGACCCAACTATCACCATCCACTGCTTCCCTGAGTGCATAAGCAGGACACAGGATGCGAACTCAGGTATCCAGGGCTAGATTTGTATACTCTGATAAGGAATATATTTATACCAGGCACCAGCTTATCCCCGCTGCATCACAATACCCACCCAAAAGAGCTCACAGCCTCCAAATGCCTCAGTAGCCCTTACTGGAACACATCCTGGACAGTTGTTTGTCTCATCTTTAGTGTGAAAGAAAATAAATTTTCATTCCTCTCAGAAGTGTAAGATCTGAAGTTATAAGAAAATCCATCTGTGTGGCTTTTACCAAATCCAAATTAAAACTAACACTAATGTTTATACATTCAAAAGTAGGACCTAGAGGGCAACTCATAAGCAACTGTATAGACAAGGATACATCTACACAGCGTCCAGCTAAACCAGACCTAGCCTCACCTGAATGTGAAACGCTTTTGAGGATTTTGCACCAAATGGGAGAGAGTGGGCGAGTTTTAATGGATGAAAATGTTTTCAATTTTTAATTAGGCATGCCATATGTAGAAAATGGAAAAACCTTAATCAAAGGATCTCAATTTCCCACATCTTCTCTAAAGCATATGATCTTGAATATAAATGAGCTGGGCAACAGATCTTTGATTTAGCGAATGTTACACATAGATTTGAAATCTCAGTAATAGAAGTAATCATTCTTAAATGGCATAGATTTTCTTTCACAGCATGTTAACTAAATCTAAAAAATAATTCCCAAATTATGAGACCAAAGGCATTCTGAGCTGAAATAAATATTTGACCTCTCCTGGAGAATAGTATAAAGGACAATAGGTTCACATGTATAAAGACTCAAAAAGTGTCAATAATGCTGCATTTTCACATACTTCTACATGAACCAGTAACTACTAAATATGGTGGATACAAAACAGTTTATCAAAGGAGTTACAGAAAATCCCGGATCTGAAACTAACACTTTATTGTCATCAGTAACAATAGCAATGAAGTTAGTGACCAAAGAGTAATCAAAGATGCAAATAGGTTCAAGAATCTAGAAATTAATTATTTTCCTGTAGAAGTGCAAGCCCACATTCTACTAAAAGAGGAAACTACTGGGAAGTAATTGAGATCACTGTAGCTTAAAACATCAAGTTTATAAGAAGCTTCTATATATCAAATGAAACCACCAAAGAGACAATTGTCCAAAAAATGTTATTTGTCAACTATGCATTTAATAAATAACTTCCAGAATATATAAGGGGCTTAAGGCATTCAACAGCAAAAATGATACAGTTAAGAAATAGGCTAATAGAGATTTTTTTGAAGAAAACTGGACAGCACATACACGAAAAAAAGGCTCATTATCCCTGGCCATCAGCAAAAACACAAGTGAAAAGCACAATAGGGTTTCCTCTCAGCCCAATGAGAATGACTCATCAAAAAGTCAAAAAGTAACCAAATCTGACAATCATGTAGAGATGGAACTGCAAATTCATATAGCCATTATGGGAAACAGAATTGTCTTCAAAATGTGCACGCACACACACACCCCTAGGACATAGCTATCTCACTTCTGGGAATCTATGCAAAGGAAGTGAAGTTAGCATCATGGCTGAGGGAGGGAGGAAACAGCCCACCCCACCCCACCCCACCCCCCGGTTGCTTATTAAGCAGCTGGCACCATCTTTATGTGAGATACCTATTTCCAATCACAGTCCCACTCCTCACCAATTATGAGCAAATATGCAGTGAGGGCAGCCAGAGTTTATCTTGCCCCTCTGTCAATCACAGAACCTGCTAGCTACATCACTCTCTCACCTTCAAAAGCTCGCATCACTCAATATAGACTTACTGAGCGCTTGCCATTATGTTGCACTACCCACAGTGATGGTAGGATCCATTTTCGAGTATTACAGGGAACACTATTAAGTGTATAATGCCATGTAATATTCCCAGTGATCTTATGACTTTTTTTTTCATTTTACTAAAAAAAAAAAAAAAAAAAAAACACTGAGAGTTAAGCAATTTCACCTCTAAGCCCAGTCTGATGCTGTGATGTTAACCACTCTTCTAAGCCGTGAGTGGGGAAAGTGGGAGGGGAAGACATATTGTCACTCCCTAATCTCTTCCCAACGAGCCTAGAGCCCAGTAAGGGAGAGGTACCGTATACAACTCACAAAACTTAGTAGACACATGTTCGAAGGAAGGTCCAACCAAACAGTTCTTTTTTAAAAAATGTGAGCCCTTTGTGTCAGCTGGTGACACTATGAGGTAGCATGTTGACACTGGGCACAAAGCGTCGATGCTCATCTATGGTAGCTCTACGTGAGAATCAGTCTTGACAGCATCTGGCATCTCCAGTCTGCGCCCATGCTGTTTTCCCCTATATTAGAAGGTAGTGTTTGATCCGACCTGGGAAAACAATGAACCCTGTGAAGCAAGCAACGCAGGACACGAGTGAAGGTGGCTCATCCTAATGTGAGTTGAGCTAGGACTGAAAAGGCTGTTCCTGAACACATCAGAAGTTTCCAAGGCAGCCCACAGAGCAAGGTTAGCAGAGCCCTCTGCAGGCCTCAACACCCACGCTTTCTGTGTGAAGGGGTTTTACAAGGATCGGTCTCATCAGAAAGTCCTTGATAGACACCCTCACAACACTGGCTTTCACGGGTCACTAGACAAGCAAAGTTCATTCGGAGATCTGATTATAGCATAAAGACAAAAGAACATCCTGAGGTGCTATGCTAATTGGACATGCAGACTGAGTCACAGAGACAAATGCATGCTTCTTCCACCCCCACCTCTGGACGGAAAAAGGAGGATTACTCATTTACGGAACAATAAATAAAGGGAGCCGAGAGCCACAGAGGGAGAAAGGGCGAGGGTGAGAAATCAGGAAACCATCAACGAACACAGAACTGGAAGGATTCCTGCTAGTTCCCCGGATTTTAACACCCCGTGTTTTAGTTTTCTGACTCAAGAACCTGTCGCTGACCTCAATTCTCTGAGCATGTGACACCTGGATTTCAGCATGTATTTCATTCTATCATGTAGAAAGACATTTTTATTGAATCAAGGCCTCTGTGGTAACAGTGAGTGATGTCTCTTGATAACCACAGCCCCCCCACATATAGGAGGTAGTGGCACACAACAGAAGACACAGCCTCAGAGTCGCACCTGCCAGCAGAGAACCAAAAGGCAAAGAATCATGTTACCCAGGATGAGCATGGTGGTCATGTCTAACCGGGTCCGTGGCAATCTCCTAACTGGCTTGGATACCTCTTACATCTCCTATCCCACAGTTTGCTTTCAAAAGGACAGCCAGACACAGCCTCACAAAGCCAGAGCTTACCACAGCTCGGTTAAAAACCTCTAGTGGATTTTAGACAAGCTTAAAAATCCACAGCCTCTATCATACTCAGAAAAGTCTTTGGCCAATTTCTCCCAGATACCACCCCAATCTCATTTCCCTATTCTTTCCCCTTTACCCTCTCAACCAGCCAAAAGACCTTCCTGCCTTGCCGGGATCACATTTTGAGTGTTTCCACCTCAGGGGCTTTGGATATGATCATTTCTTTAGTAACTGTCTGTCTCCTATCCTGGAAGGTGGGGGGGAACTTCACAAAAGCAGGGACACTGTCTTTTGTATACTGCTGTATCCTCAGTGGTCACTGATAAAAGGCTTGGCACTTACATAGGTATGCACTAATTTTTGTGAAAAGTTCTAGCATAAGGATAGCATCTTAAATGGGCTGTAAGACAACAGGCTGGGACTGTGGCATAACAGGTTAAGCTTCCTCCTGTAGCACCGGCATCCCATCTGGGCACCACCTCATGTCCTGGCTGCTCCACTTCTGGTCCAGCTCCCTGCTTATGACCTGGGAAAGCAGCAGAAGATGGGCCAAGTCTTGTGCTCTAGCATTCACATGGGAGATTAAAAGCAGCTCCTGGTTCCTAGCTTTGGGCTGACCCAGGTCTGATAGTTGGGGCCATTTGAGGAGTGAACCACTGGACAAAAGACTTCATCTCTCCTTCTGCCTCTGCAATTCTGCAATGTTTAAAAAAATAAGTATAACCTATCAAGAATATAACAGGCAACTTATAGACAACAGACTCAAATCAGCATTAGACAATAGCAAAACTATGATGACATATAGGGGATATCAAGAGCGATCCTGACAACCTCTTAACAGGAGGTCATATGCACAGAGCAGGGGGAGACCACAGAGTGGAGCAGGAAGACAGGAGGAGGGTTGTATTCCAACCCTGGAGACTCCTGGATCCTCACCAAGGACTATCAGCATGGGCACCAAGGACTACATCCCAACAGCCAAGGAGACCACAGGAAAATGAAGTGCCCTTGTAGGCCAAGAACTCTGAGGTCATTCCCTGTTGGATCTCCCAAACAGGATGGAAGAAGCCCAGATCCTTTTTCACAGGATCTAATGTCATCAGAATAACAGCCAGGATCCCTGAGTGGTCCTCAGAAACAGAAGAACAGTAAACTTTCTTAAGGACTAGAGAAAGCTCCCCTCCCAAGTCCCGAATTAGTTCCAACTTTGGCTCCCCATCCTCTCTTGCAATGACCATCAGGGTCGCGACAGAGTCCCCCCACCAAAAAAAAAAAAAAAAAACAAAAAAAAACTAGATCAGATAGAGACCAATAAACAAAGTTTAAAACGGACAGAAAACAGTCAGCTTGGAGTCGCATATATCTTACTAGGTAGGACACAAAGATTAGTTACTCCTCACTAAGGTATTCAAGATTTCTCTGCACATCCCACCTAAAACTGTTCTGCGCCTCAACTGTTAACATATGCCTTATTAGAGTTATAAGCCGGTTTGGACTATCCTAAAATTCGCCAAGTTCAGTAAGAATTGTGCTTCAATACTATAAACTGCATAATATAAAAATGAAAATAGACATGCAACAGCTGAATAGTACCCTATAAACATTCTAAGGTGTATAGCAGCCGGTTGTGTATAAACTAAAATTGAAAAGTCAATGAAGGAGTCACAGGATATGGTTAAGAACTGGCATTTTCTAACATATTGGTCACTCAATACCATGTCAATTAACTCCATAATGTTGCAAATTGTTGTTGATGTTATGTTGTGGCTTTTCATTGGACAGGATGATATTCTGCCAGCTCTACTTTCAGAACAGGGATGGTCTCCCCAAGAAACTGTTGAATTGATCTGGACAATAAGATGCTGGACTCTATGCATGGTACATGCTTGCATGAAGGAATCATGACTGGATTTGAACTGTAATACTGCAACAATGTGGAGGAATCCAGCATGGGGGTTGGGCATGGGGAGGGGTTAGGTTAACCCCAGAACCTATGAAACTGTCATAAAACGAAATTGAATAAAAAAAAAAAGCTGGCAGGCTTCAGAATCTGACAACCTCATGTGCAACATCTAAATGTGGGTGAACCAACCCTGAAAATAATCACATGTGCATGCAAGAGGACGCAGGGCATTCAAGCTGATGAGTCCCTCACTAGTTGTTGGACTCAGACACATTAGCTGGCCCCTCTCAGCGGTCTACTCTTCTCCAAGAAGGGAACAATGGAGATAGATACACTGCAAGATGGTGTCAGAATTGTAATCCCAGAAGCAATGTCTCAAAGGGGACCAAGGATCCAAGGGGTCAACACCACCTGCTTCAAAAGTTACTTTCAAAAGCTCTCAACACCTCCAATTTCTCATCCAGTGAGACCTTGAATATCAAGAATAGAAATAATTCAAAAGAACCGGCCTTTGTTCCACAAATTATAATGCCTAACATGAACTGGTAGATATACTTTGTGAATTAACTGATTGTTGCTTTTGCCTGTCATGAAAAAGCCAGCTTTCAAACCCCAGCACTTTGTGTTGTGAGAATATAGGGAGACAACAGGGGCACCAAGCTAGGATTTCGATGTACTGTTTTGTTTGGACATTAACCATCACCAAGCACTAGGGAAAGAAAAGTGCACGGTAAGTGAGGCTACCTTGCCCTCTGTTGCCTGTCAAAAACATTACCGTTCTTGCAGCAGGCACAATTAGTACACATGAATTGAAACATAAAGTCAAAATCAATTTCATTTCTCCCTCAGGATTATTAAGAAGGGAGAATGGCAAATTTCCTAAGATGCTCATTCTAGCCATCCTGTCTATTCAATCCAAAGCCAAAATAAGTTATTTTCCTTCCTTCTTGCTACCCCCAACATATTTCTGAACCATGCAGAGTTCCCTAGGACACCAGCTGTCAGGAAACTTTAGTGCATTCGATAGATCCAAGTCTGTCTCTTTAGCATCCATTTTGAGAGTGCTAATGAAGATATTCTATTTCATGTCTTTCTTTTTTTCCCTCAAAGAAAATACAATCTAATTTCCTTGGGGTGGATAGATTCTTCATAATTTAAGATGCCTGCTCAGGAGACGAAGCTATTATTTTATGGATGAAGGGACTGGGGTTCTGAGAGGTTAAGTGACTTGCTATATGTCACACAGGTAAGTGACAAAGCTGGGCCTAAGTCTTCTGCATTTCACTTCAGAACAATCTGAAGCTTGCCAATGAACTTTCCTGAGCAGCCAAGATGGCTTGAGCTTGAAATAATATCATTCTTGGTGAGTCATCTCGGTAAGTATTAAGATAGAGACAAATAACAATCTCAACAAGAGAAACTGGCACACTGATCCTAGAGTTTGATTTTTGTTTTTGTTGCTGTTGTTGCTGCTGTTGCAACCAATATACCGAATTCCACAAAGAAGGAAAAGCATGGAGTGGAAGAGCAAAAGGAAAGAGGACTGTAAAATGGGAATGAGCGAACAGCAAAGAAAAGACACACTACTCTGATTGGGTTCAAGATAGACCCTGCATGTGGTGGAAGTGGTGGCTCAGAAAGCAGGAATGGAGAGCTGGGGCCTGAGAGCCTGGCTTCTGTCTCTGCACCCGGCACTGAGTGCAGGTCATTTACACTCCATACGGCCCAGCTCCTCCTTCCAGCTCTGTTAGAGGTGATCACACTGTCACATAGGGTTTTTACAAGTACATGCGTAAGGGACGTACCAGAAGTCCTGTGCACGGCCCCTAACTGCTTCAAGCACAGCAGAAGCTGTACTAATTACCATGACCAACTGGTACGAGAGAGGATTCCTGCAATCAGGCCTCTTTTCCCCTTTACCCCTCATCTTCATCTGATCCTGTGCAAATCACCTGAGAGCTCCAGCAAACAAAGGCAGCAGTAGTTCTACCTGAAAGCTTTAAAAGGATCAAGGGGAATCAAATTTTAAAAAGCATTCTGTAAACTGTCAATCACCAGTCTTTAATCATAGTTCATACTCTAAGCAACATATTAAAGCATGCGCTAGGCAACTAATGATTTTAAGGAGCATCATGCTGAAATGACTTAGTTCCAAGCCCAATGAAATAATTGCACAGAGATATAGGAGAAACTACCTTGGTATTCATATTTTTATATATTTTCAATTTTTTATTTTAGAGATTTATTTATTTTTATTGAAAAGTCAGATTGATAGAATGAGGGAGAGATAGAGAAAGATCTTTGACTCTCTGATTCACTCCTCAAGTGGCTGCAATGGCCAAAGCTGAACCGAAGCCAGGAGCCAGGACCTTCTGGGTCTCGCACATTGATGCAGGGTCCTAAGGCTTTGGGCCGTCCTCTACTGTTTTCCCAGACCACAAGCAGGGAGCTGGATGGGAAGCAGAGCTGCCAGGACAGGGATCCCGCTGCATGCAAGGTGAGGATTTAGCCACTAGACTATCGTGCCAGGCCCACACTTTAAAATTTTAACTTAAGAAAGGCAGAAAAATAGAGACTTAGATAGGGGTACCAAGAGAGCAAGCAATCAAGCTCCCATCTGCTAGTTCACACTAAATGCTCAGGATAGCTAGGGTCTGGGCCTGGAGCGAGGACTACAATCCAGTCACTTCTGCAGCAATAGAACCCAATGCATTAGCAGTCAGTGCAGCCTTCCTGTTGCCTTGTCGCAGGAACCAGACCAAGGAATCCAACCTAGGTGCTCTAGTGTGAAATTCAGACATCCTAGTCAGCATCTTACCTGGCAGGCCAAACGCCCAGCACTATTATGGCTTTACATATTTACTCACAAACATTTATTGAGCACTTGGTGTCGGCGCTTGAATTACAATAGAAATTTATAGTAGACAAAACAGGAGAAGACCCCACCAACTGCACACTTACACAGTTAGAAGGTACACACAGGAGTTCACATACACTGCCGGAGGATTCAAGGTCAGATGGAAGAGGAACGAAAGGATATTCATGGAAATGACACTTGGCTTGGCACTCAGCAGTATAGAGGACAATGCAAGACGCAGTAAGGAGTGCTGGCAGTGGGAGGAAGGCACAAAGGCCCTGACCCTGTCTGTGCCCAGGCCGCCCTGAGTCACCTCCCGTGCTTTTGCTCTTCAGACAGTTCATGTCACCCATCTCCTTTGAACCAAGCACTGAAAGAGTGAATACAAACCCTTAGAGAGGAAAAATCACACCAAAAAATTGCAGGATCGGCAAGGCAAGGAGGATTAAGTGTTAAAGCTATGAGTGTAGGTAAGAGGCAGCTCTAACAGGCCACATCAAAGGGTTTGTTCTTTATTAGAAAAGCAAGTTTAGGGATGAGCGTTACAGCACGGCTGGTCCAGCCACTGCTCGCTTCACTAGCATCCCGTATTTTCCCACAGCAGCTTTGTTAACTTAGACACAGTAACATGCTTATCGTTTTTTAAAAAAATGATCCTTAAAAAAGAAATATATTCTTCTCTCCATTCCAGGATATTTTTTCCAAAGATCATGACCTATCTGAATTAGCATCACTCAAGAGGTTTACATGAAGTCACTTTCTAGGACCCTCCCCCACAAACAGTCCAGATAAGCACAGTGCCAAACATACTGCTGCTCACTCCCCCACTGGTCCAAAGAGCCATTTCAGTCCCTCTTGAAAACACTTCCCAAAATCAGAAGACACTTTTAGCCCTAGATCAACATTTCTCAATTTTCACTAACATTAGATTTACCTACAGAGCACCCCAATCCAGGACCCTAAATCAGAGGGCACAAGCATGAAATACAGGCATCATTACTTTAACTTAGATGATTTTGCAGGGAATCTATAGATGAATACACTGTTTTTATGTCATTTATAAACTACCAAAAATGATAGTATTCCTTTAAAGTTTTAGTAATTGCTAGCACCACCCCCTCACTTCTCCCATGCAGTTAGTCAGCCATCTCCTCTTTGGAATGAGTACATTTATGGCAGATAACAAGTAATCACTCCTAAGGAAAACAATCCAATCTTTAGCAATAAATATCACTTCTCTATTGACATCCCCCTACTAAGGAAGCCAGAGTACAGAAAGGCCACTTGAGATAGGGCTCCAGTTGGGAAATTGCAGATGCTAAGTGTCTCCTACAAGGATAGCAGGTGAATGCAAGAGCACTCAAAGAGTCAGGATCAAGGCAGCTTATTCCATTTGAGTTAGCAGCTGTGAAAAGGAATTGTTTTGATGTAAAAAGCAGCTTCTATTATAACCTACCAAAATGTAATTTTGAACAATCTGTCCTAATTAAGCTGTTCAGTTGTATTCCTTAAGATAAAAAAAAGAAAGAAATCAATGAGTTAGTGCTGTAGCATGAGGGTTAAGCCCCCAGCTACAATGCTGGCACCCCAAAGAGTCACTGGTTCAAGCCCAGGCTGCTCTACTTCCCATAGTTGCCTCATAACACAACTGAGAAAGCAGCAAAAGATGGTGCAAGTATTTGCATCCCTGTCACCCACATGGATTAAGCTCCTGACTGGCTTGGCCCAGACTGGGCAGTGAACCAGCACACAAAACCCTCCTGCCCTGACTTGCCCTCTTACCCTCTTCTCCTTAACTTTGCTTTTCAAATTAAATGAATCTTTTTGTTTTAAAAACCAATAGAAGTAAGCTAATTGCTAGGGGAAAAAAGAAGTCAAAACTTTAGACCACATGTGATAGCAACATAGAAATCAGAAAAGGACAAGAAGCCAAAGATTTGAAATGTAAAGTCCTTTTGTTCTATGACTCAAATGTTTTTATTGGATGACAAATTCCTTGGAGTGAGGGTAAAAGTAGGAATAAAAGTGGAATTTCTCATTATATGACTGTTAAGTGTGTTAAATTCCTTTCTTGTGAGTTTTCTTAATTTTTAAAGATTTATTATTCATTTTTATTGGAAAGACCGATTTACACAGAGGATGAGAGACATTAAAAAAAATCTTCCATCCCCCGGTTCACACCACAAATAGCCACAATGGTCAGAGCTGAATCAATCAAAAGCCAGGAGCTTCTTCTGGGTTTCCCATGCGTGTGTAGGGTCCTAAGGCTTTGGGATATCTTTTGCAACTTTCCCAGGCCTTAAATATGGAGCTGAATAGGAAATGGAGGAGGAGCAGCTGGGACTAGAACTAGCACCACATGAAGTGCTGGTGCTGCAGATAGAGGATTAGCACACTATACCACGGCACTGCACCAAGAGAGCTCTTTTGTATGCTTGCCTAAGCAAAATTACGTTTTCCTTTGCCCCAGATCAAACCAGACTACCTCTCAATGCCAAGATGATGGGAAGTAAGCAAGGAATCCCTGGGAAAGAGGATGCTGAACATATCCTGAAACTTCCTTGCATCCCCCTCTTCGGAACTTATGCCTTCTGTTGCTTCCTAGAGCTCTTCCTCCTCTGTGAGGTTCCCTGCCCAGCTGGAGGGCCTCTCTAGTGTGACATTCCATGTTTCTGTTCCATCATTTCCCGCATGTGAGGCTGAAGCGTATTGCCAAAATGATTTCATTTCTGACCTACATAACCCTGAATTTGCAGCCAGGATTTAGCACCAAAAATTTTGTAATTCAAAGAAATGATAAAACCATACCCCTAAAATTCTGCAGGCAAGCTCCACAGCACGGGCACTGACACATGCACCTTGTTCAGCAGGGAATTAAATTCAGATCCGCCCCCACTACCACCACCCCTTTTCCTGACACTGGAGACAAGAAAGCCTATTTGGCTGGCGAGAATGAGCCTCTCAACAGTCTGCACAATCACCAGGCAACTTCAGATAAGATCTTGATTGCAGTTGATGTATTTTTGTATAATGTTCGATTCTTGGAAGAAACTCACTTTCACTTATAAAAAGAGGTAAGGAAGCCTAGTCTAGATGACAGGAGAAGAATAAAATGGACTCTGCCTCTGGATCTTCATTCCTAGAGGGAGGTCTACTACAAAACTATGCATCCTGTAAACGGCCAACAAATGGTAATAGTCATCTATTTATTCATTCTATTTCTTTGTTTTAAAGATTTATTTTTTTAAGACAAATATACAGAGAGGAGGAGAAATCGAGAGGAAGATCTGCCATCTGATGATTTACTCCCCAATGGCTGGTGCCGCACTGATCCAAAGTCAGGAATCAGGAACTTCCTCCAGGTCTCCCACATGGCTGCAGCACCCCAAGCATTGGGCCGTCCTTGACTGCTTTCCCAGGCCACAAGCAGGGAGCTGGATGGGAAGTGGAGCTGCCAGGATTAGAACTGGTGCCCATTTGAGATCCTGGCGTGTTCAAGGTGAGGACTTCAGCCTCTAGGCCACAGCGCCGGGCCCTTTTTCCTCAATCTATTTCTTCACTCCCTTAGGTCAAACAGGAAAAATCCCAGTGGTGACCAACACTCAATAAAGGAATGGAATAAACTGTTGGGGAAGCTTCTGTATGAAGAAAGGAACGCCGAATGCTCTAGGGAAGGCAGAATTGATGCGTCTCCAAATCCAATGTGGGGTATCCACAGAGACGCAAGTGAAACACAGGAATCCAAGTGAAATACTAAGATTCAAAAATTGAAAGGCACTTCAGAAATGAGAAAGAACATTCTCATTGCAACTCACCTGCTCGGGTGCAACAACGAAAAGCCATTCCCAGTGTCCGCTGCAGTCTTTGAAGCTCTCTTTTTATTCACATGACAATGAATGTGAAGGCAATACACTCATATTTTTAAAACACCTTTTGATGTGCTTTAAATTCTGGAGATAATAGCCCAAGCAAATGCCATAGGAGAAAGGAGAAAGTAAAGTTTTATGTAGAAAAGTCTTAGGGCCAAGAAATTAAAGAGGCCCAGGAAACTCCCAGTGTTCATTTAATGTAGATAGCCGACTCTGTTTCTAATAAGGTCAAGATAAAGAGCATGCTTGAGTCTTTTACGAAATGATTACTAACTCAAGGCCTAGCTTTAATTTTACCCAAACAGTCTTAAAATGTGTTTCTTCATTCATAAGGTAGAGCAAGATAAAAGGAAGGACAGAAGGATGAAAGGAAGGAAGAAACACAGGAAAGGTGCACGGAGTACTTAAAGACCAGTGCATGAATCATTCAAACCAGTACATGAATGCACGTCAAAGTTCCATCAGGTCTCCACCCCAGATTTTTCGCTTTAACCATCCATTTCCAGTTGCTTTCTTCCTGTAAATCTCTGGGAAAGTCTCAAAGGTTTCTATATTTAAAAAAAAAAGTGGAAATAATAACAGCTGCAGCTTAAACAGCAACAGTTCCTCCAGCCAGTTCTGCCTTCACCATACCCCCACCTTCCTCACTCTCTCCCCTGTAGAAGTCTTCTCTATCCACGACCTGAAATGACAACTCTGGAGGAAGATGCCCAGTTCTTGCTAAGACCCAACTGTGGTTCTGTAATTGCTCAAGTTTCAAGGAGTTGTTTAACTACCTGAACCAGATCTCCAACCTTCCTTGGCTGCTCAAGGGTTAAATCCTTGACCCAACTTAAAACAAGACACAGACACTTCCTAAGCAATCTAGAAGTTCAGGTCAGGGACAATTGAGTAGTCTCTGTGGCTGCCAAGGTTTTAAAAATGAAGTCACCAAGATACAACCCTCCTCCTGCATGTTTGATTGGATCTAAAAAAGTAAAAGGGCAGAGAGAGAAGGTCAATGTATTTACTGAAGAGTCTCAACTGAATTATTAATTTCTATTTTCTGTCCATTGCTATCCATGAACCAATTTATCTTTATATCTCAGTTTCCTCTTTGTTCAGAATGCTTAGAGTTTTCTGTTTTAAAAACACTCCTCCTAACACTCCCCTTCCCCCACCTCTCTACTACATTCCTTACCAGGTCTTTGCAGTTTCCTGCATCCCACAGCTCCCATCCTCCAAAAATGCTGATTGGCAGTGTCCTATCATTGCAACTAGGAAGCTTTGATGTTTTGTTGTCATAAAGAGATTGAGCTCAGAATGGAAGCAAACTAATCATCTGCAGGTTTTCGTGGAGGGCTCAGTAACTGGCAAAGTGAACCACAGAATAAGGGAATAAGGGAAATTTTTGAGGTGCCCTTCAGCTAGCATGACTTAATTGTTCATTCTGTAGCTTCAAGTATTAATTAACATTCACAGAAAGATCTGGAAACCATATGAATGATAAGGCCCAAATAGATAACATATAAAATTTAAATGATGATCTCTGCATTCTTTTCATTGGAGTTATTTTGGAAAATATGGATACTTTTTTAGCCAAATATTCAAGGTGCCATCTCTATGGAAATTTGAAGCATCATGACATAATTTCCAGGATTTTAAGTTCCTTGATAAAAAGATCATCATGAATTCCTAGGAAACTCTATTATTAAATCTTCAAGTACTCTGTCATAAAATCTTCAAGTTAAAAAATATGATCTTTAGTTATTAGTTGATAACCCAAAAGAGTATGTTCTTAGATTTTGAGTAATTCCAAACTATAATTCCAAGAGTCTCCAGACCTTATCTTTGATGTATTGAGAAATATTTATTGATCATCTACTAAATCCAAGTCGCTACCATGTTACATTAGCCTATGCACAGAATTGTTCAGAGGTGATCTCTACTAACTACTTGTTGAATTTTTCATTTAGTACAGTATTAAGTTGTGAATATATAAAGTAAATTGGAAATATATCATTGTCAAAAAGAGAATGGAGGATAAGGTGAGGGAGGGAAAGTGGGGTGGGAAGCATCATTATGAAATGCATGAAATTTGTTTTTTGGTTTTGGAAGATCTTTATTTCGCCTTCATTTATGAATAAGAGCTTTGAGGGGTATATTCTGGGTGTACAGGGTTTTGTTGTTTGTTTTAGGACCTGGACTGTCTCTCTCCCTTCTATCCAGGGCGACAAGGTTTCTGATGAGAAATTTGGTCAGTCTACCTGGAGATGCTTTGAAGGTGATCCAGTGTTTCTCTCATGCACATTTTAAAAATATATATGCTTCTCACATCCAAGATGACCAAACATGGAAAAGACATGCTTATCCTAACCACAGGAAGATAACAGAATACTGAAGTAGGAGCCAAGCTCCCAGGTGACAGCTGGAAATTCTACATAATGAAGAGAGCTGCCTTAGAGCTGCAGGGGCTATTCAATCACCCAGCACCAAGTGGACGCTACCAGCAACTCCTGCCCCTGGAGACAATAGCCTCTTCTTGAAGTTAAGCACCAAGCATCCAAAAGGGAGGAACTAATACCTTGCAGCACACACAAGATCCAAGGACTTCATAGGAGGGATAAATCTACGGTCTGTGGACTCCGTTTCATTGATTTTGATTCTAGCCTGGAGGGTTGGTGATGGCAGGTGTTCATTTAGGCCCACAAAGCCCTCCCTGCCTCACTCTGTTAAAACACCCAGATTTGACTGACCGAGGCAGAACACAGACCAACCTCTATCAGTTAGGCAGCTGCTTCTGGGAATGCCGTGACTCTTTTGGTGGAAGAGTGATATTTGTAATGGCAAGGCATCATTTAACAGGAAGATGTGACCATTGTAAATGCATATACAACCAGTTCCAGGGCATCTGGCTATTTAAACTAAATGAAAATGGATCCAAAGGAAAGTGTAGTCACCAACGCAATAACAGCAGGCAATGAACACACCACTTTTCGCAATGCACAGTTAACTAGACAAAAAAAAATCAAAGGAACAAAACTAATCTACGCCATGGACCAAATGGAAACAACTGATATCTAAAGAACACTTCATATGACAGCTGCAATGTACACATTCTTTTAAGCAAGGCATAAAACCATCTTGGATGGATAGTTTTAAGTAAAGCCATAGAGAAAGAGTCAATTTAAAAAATAAATCATACAACTCTTCTGACTATGATGAAATGAAGCTAGAAATCAGTAACTTAAACTCTGGGAAATATGCAAATATGAAGACTTGACAATGTGCTCTTAAGTGAGTAGAAGCAATCAGGAGACAAAACATTCTTAGAAATGAAGACAACACATCAAAACTTGAGAGAGCAAAAAACAGTGTTAAGAGGAAGTTTGTATTAATTCACACCTACATCAACAAATTGGAAAGACATCAAATGAGCTAATAAAACATCTCAAAGATGCCCCCAAAAAGAAAAAAAATCCAAACTTAAGAGGAAAAAATAATTAAACAAAATTGAAACAAAACTCACTAAGTAAAATGAATGTCTAGGCGCTTTGAAAAAAATAAACAAAATTGATACCAAAAGGGGAGAATAAAATCAGAAAAAGATGTTGCATCAGCTACCACAGAAATAAACAGAATCATAAGGAGTGACTGCATTTGTATGTCAACATATTGGAAAAATTAGAAAAAAAAATGGATTTATGGACATGTGTAATAAACCAAAATAGCATCTGAATAACATGGCAAATCTAAATATATCAGTAACCAAGATGGAGATTCAATCAATAATAAAGAACCTGTCAACAAAGAAAGGCCAAAGACAAGACTTTAACTGATGAATTCTAACAAGCCTTTGAAGAACTAATCTTAATTCTCAAACTATTCAAAACAATTGAAACAGAGGGAATCCTCCTGAAGTCCTTCAACAAGGCCAGTATCACTTCCATTTCAAACCCAGAAAAAAGTCCAATAAAAGAATAAAACTATAGATCAATATCACTGATGAACAGATGCAAATATACTCAATACTAGTTAATAGAATCTTACAACACATTAGAAATATTATCATCTGTACCAAGTGAGATTTATCCCTGGTATGCAGGCATGCTTCAACATATGCAAATGAATTAATGTTATACAACACATTAACAAGCTAAAGAATAAAAAACATTATCATTTCAACAGATGCCAAGAAAGAATTTGATAAAATACAGCATCCTTCCACAATTAAAAAAAGAAAAACTTAAGAAAACTGTATATAGAAGAACTTTCCTCAGCAGGATCCAGGCTGAATGAGAAACGCTGGGACATTTCCCTGGTCATTGATGGCTCTGGTGTAAGCCTCTACCCGCCAAAAACACACAGGCAACAAGAGAAACTGGGCTTGTATCAAACGTAGAAGCTTCCACACAGCAAAGGAAATCATCATCAAAATGAAGAAACACCCAACAGAATGGGGGCAAAGTGTGAGCTAACTATCTGACAAACGATTAATATTCACTATATTATATATATATATTATATATATCAGAAAATCAAAATGTATCAACAAACAGGAAGCAATCCAATTAGGAACTGGACAAAGGAGCTCAACAGTTCCTAAGTGAGGACATGCACGTAGCCAACATAGATGGGAAAATGCTCAGCATCACTAGCCATCAGGAAAATGACAATCCAAAAAAAAAAAAAAAAGCCACTAAGGAAGTATCACCACAGCCCTCTCAGAATGGCTGTTATGCAAGGGAACTCCCATACACTGCTGGTGGCAATGCGAATTAGTGCCGCCTTGGTCCAAAACAGTATGGATATGCCTTTAAAAACTAGAAATACACTTGGCATGATTCAGCAATCCCACTACTGGGTACATATCCAAAAGACATGAACACATCACATCAGAGATATTTGTATAACCATGTGTACAGCTGCATTGCTCACAATAGCCATAATATAGAATCAACCAATGTGTTCATCAGATGAATGTATAAACACAATGGTGTAGGTCATGCAGCTGTTAAAAAAATTCTTGCGTTTTCACCAAAATGGACGTAGCTAAAGGTCATCATGCTGAGTGAAACAAATATCAGAACCAGTGCTGTGGCATAGAGGGTTCTGCAGCACCTGCAACACCAGCATTCCATATTGCCAACAATCAGTGCTAGGTAGGGCTGCTCCTATTTCAACTGAGCTCACGGCAAACACAGCTGGGAAAGCAGAAGATGACCCAAGTGGTTAGGCCCCTGTGCTCACGTAGGATACCTAACTGAAATTCATGGTATCAGTCTGGCCCAGACCTTGCTGCTGCAGCCATTTGAGGAGTGAAGCCATGGATTAAAGATCTGTTTCTGTCTTTGGTTTGCTCTCCAGTCTCCAGCCCATCTTCTTATTTCTGCCTCACCCTCAGTAACTCTGCCTTT
Source organism: Ochotona princeps (assembly GCF_030435755.1). Taxonomy (NCBI): domain Eukaryota; kingdom Metazoa; phylum Chordata; class Mammalia; order Lagomorpha; family Ochotonidae; genus Ochotona; species Ochotona princeps. The sequence continues at coordinate 15,181,691 of NC_080844.1, read as the reverse complement.
CACATAAAATACATAAATCTTTTTTAAAAAAAGAAAGTACTCAAATGCTGTACATTCTTTTACACATGGGAGTAAAATTTAAAAATGAAAAAAAAACTGTATCAAGACTTCTGAAAATATATTTTTGCCAAACTGTTTTATGCCTTTGTCAAACCATTGGTTATCAACATTATACTACTATAGTTTTAATAACCTATAATATTTTTTTAAAGATTTATTTATTTTTATTACAAAGTCAGATATACAGAGAGGAGAGAAAGAGGGGAAGATCTTCCGTCCGATGATTCACTCCCCAGTTGAGCGCAACGGCCCGTGCTGCACCAATCCACAGCCAGGAGCCAGGAACCTCTTCCAGATCTCCCATGTGGGTGCAGGATCCCAAAGCTTTGGGCCGTCCTCGACTGCTTTCCCAGGCCATAAGCAGGGAATTGGATGGAAAGTGGAGCTGCTGGGATTAGAACCGGCGCCCATATGGGATCCCGGCGCATCCAAAGTGAGGTCTTTAGCTGCTAGGCCACGTTGCTGGGCCCCATAATCTATAATATTTTAATACTTGCTCTGTATGAGTGAAGTGGTCATCCTTCCATTCAACTATTTTTTATGGTCCTTGCCTTATTACTAAACGAGAGTCTCCCTGCCTTTTCTCACTGATCTATTTAGTAGGCACTAATACCTTAACTAGAATGTTAAGTAAAAATATGATCTCTCAAAAGCTAAAAAAGTAAAGGAAGGAAGGATATTAGGAAAATAGGAAGAAAGGGAGAGAGGTAAGAAGGAAAGAAGGTGAGTGGAGGGGGAATGGTAAGAGGAAACAGGGGAATATTACATTCTTAGAATTTCTATTTATCAACTTCATTGAACCTGCTTTCCTTGCACTAATGTTACATGAACACTTAAAGTATCAGAAGAATAAACTAAAACAGCACATCTTCCTGATGTGGGCATTATGGAATAGCAGTGTTTCAGAGCACCCACATCATGTATCAGCATCTGGGATGGAGTCCCATCTCTGCACCTGCTGTGGTTTCATGCTAATGCTCACCCTGGGAGGCAGCGGGTAATGGCCACATAGCTGAAGACCCATCAGTCATGTCAGATACTTGGAATGAGGTCCTGACCCCTGATTTTAGCCTGGCCTAGCTGTGGTTGTTACTATTTAGGTAGTAAATCAACAAATAGAAGAAATGTTTGTCTCAAGCTGCCTCTTCCAAATAAAATGAAAATATATCTTTTAACTAAAACCTTCCCATACAAACTTAGGATATTCTTTTCTCTACACTGTCCTCTAGCATCTTTGACAACCTGTCACAAAACTATCTTTTGCTTTGTCACAAGCTAAATGTAATTAAAAAAAAAATCAATTCTTTCCTTCTCTGTCCAATATGTTTGAAGTTATATTTACTTGTAATGCATGGACCAACATCAAGCTCTGCAAACATAAATTTGATTATCCAATTGGCATTTGACTTATCTCAGATTAAATTCTTTGAAAAAAATTATTATTGAATAACTATGAGCCAGCCACAAACTAAGTGTTTTACATGTATTGCCTCATATTAATTCAAATGAAATACATAATGTAATCAACACTGTTCTATTTGGGGGAGGTGAAGTAGATATTAAGACTATCTAATTCTAACTGAGTTCTCTTTTTCTGTATAATATACTACCTCCCATCTTACTAGGATAGAACTCAAGCCAGAGAATGGTTGTTTTCCCACCTTGCACTCCAATTTGGGCAAGCAAAGGAAGCATCAGCTCAACTTTATCCTAATTCTTTTTGAGATTCTAAAGCAAAGTAACCCTACTGAGCCTGAAGTTAGACATCAGGTGCAACTCTTCTCATCTCCTGGCCTGGCTGCCTCATTGACAGCATAATACCATGCTATCAGTAAGTCATAAAATAGATTTCTGCAGTCAACAATGGAACATCTATTTTTAATAAGAACAAGGCTAAGATATTTTAGTCTTTAAGCATGCCCTAGAATATACATGTCAAAGAATCCTAGGTAGAATAAACTGATAAAATGACATTGTTGCTTTTGTTTTACTCAAAATTACCTGTCCACATCTTTCTAATGATGTAGAAATTACAATACTGACCACCTAATGAGTGAAATATTTTATTCTTCAGTTCTGGTAGAGCAAACTTTGTTATATATTGATGAAAAACTTAGCCCCTGGACAGCATGCAGGGTAATGTAACCTAAAGAGATAATGTCTATATATGCTCTGAGTGGGGCAGACCACATAGGTAAGACATTATTCATATTTCAGAAATTACATAGAAAAAACGGAAACCATATCCATATAGGAGTGCCAAAGGAGCTAAGTCACGTATAAGTAATACTGCTGATAATAAAGGGGAAACAAGAAGGAAAAGAAGCCTCAGAGCATGCCAGCAAGCAGCTGCTGGATCGCTGTAGGCCAGAGTCCACGCAAGTGCTACTACCCAAACTCCAGAGCTAAAATCCCAGAGTAGAAGGTACAAAGGGAGTTGATCTCCAGAATCGCCATTTCAGAGGGAGAACTTCTGCAGCTTGAGAAGAATTCTAATCATTAAATCCAAATGTAAACCACTGGTTTTTAAGAGGTGGCCTCCTAGATCTCCAGGACTTCAGGATGAGACTCCTTAAACAAGCCAGCCTAAGATTTCTTCCAATTCACATATGCCCCAGTTCTTGGTTCAGTCCTAGAACCATTTAACCACCTGCTGTCTCATGCACCCTTTACGACTGCTCGAGGCAGAGGCTGGTAAAGTGATCAGCAGACAGCCAATTGAGGCAAAGCCTCCCTGTACACTTTTAGTGGGTCTTGACAAAAGTTCTCAGGGCCTTTGTCCCTTCAAAACGCTGTTATCAGGGTAACCACTTGCTGTGATGGTGGAAGCTGACAGCCCCTAAGTGAAATTTTGTAGCCCACTTTGTTCCAAGAACAAAATGATTTTCATGATCAGAGCTGAGAGCTTGTTGTATACAAAGTAGAACACCAGCTAAGTGATTTCTCTCCAGAGAAAGTATTAAGAGTGTGCGTATGTAGGAGAGAGGAAAAAACAGAGGGAAGAGAAGAGTACATGAGTGTCAGAAATTCCAGTTTGAAGTTGCACATTAGAAATTTATTCCCCAAGCTAGGCAAATGTTTGTTAAAGAAAAGCAAAGATAAGGAAGTCACAAGACCAATGTGGCTGATTTTGTCATTTTTTCTAATGTGAGCAAAAGTCAAAACTGGCTCACAGGCTAAGTGCAAAGAGTTTTCAGCGTTCTTTCTCTTTATTCTTAAACACTTAAAAATTTAACCTCTGTATGCCATCTTCTTAAATATATAATGACCATGATTTTCACAACACAGTGAATTAACCTGTCATTTAATTTTCTAATAATTTTTGGATTTTTTTCTTGCTCATGTAGTTCCTAATAGTCAGGGATTATGACTTCCAGGTTTGAAATTGGGGCTCTGCCACTTACTAGCAGTTTCTTTACCATGATAAACTACTAGCCTCCCTTGTCATCACAGTCATCTGTGAAATAGCAACAGTACTTCTGAGTTGCTGAGTTAACACACAGAATATGCTCAGGAGACAAGTGTGTCCAGAATAGAGCAGGCTCTATGCATGTTAGATATTGCTATGGTGCGAATGGTATGGATGATAATGATAACCAAGACGATCAAGCAATGAGAAAAAAAAAAAGAGAGAGAGAGCCCTAGTAATTTCCCTGGGTACGGAGTCAGGTAACTCAAGGAAGAAGCAGTTGGCACTACTGAGTCCTATGAGGCTGGTGATAATTCATTAAAGGTATCAGAGCTTAGGATACCAAGAAGAGACAGGTGCCACACTAGAAAAACTTCTGAGCTTTATGAGTTTTGACAAAACATGTCGTCAGCCTCACAGGAAGACATTCCCTTTTGCCGTATTTTTCTTGAGTACATGCATTCATTGCCTAGCGACTTAAAGATGGGGTATAAGCATCTTGGTTCTTGGAGTGACTCAGATCAAGCAAATATCACCAATTTACTGCACTCCCACCTGCATGTACCACCTTTTGTCAACCAAAAGAATATCACTTGTCACCAGTAACTCCTGAGCAGGAAATGCTGGCTGTTACACTGCTCAGTCCTACAGCAGCTTGGCTTTTCAAACCCAATTGCTTAACAAAATGGCCTTGAGATTTGTACTGCTAGTCACTGTGTGAGAGCGCCTCTTCCCTCTCTACTATTGTAAGGCTCGTGTTCCTGTTCAGAACCAGAAATCCACATAGAATAAAGTTCAGCTTAAAACAAATTTTATTGGGGGCCCAGCACGGTAGCCTAGCGGCTAAAGTCCTCACCTTGCACGCACCAGGATCCCATATGGGTGCCAGTTCTAGTTCCGGCATCCCTGCTTCCCATCCAGCTCCCTGCTTGTGGCCCAGGAAAGCAGTCAAGGACAGCCCAAACCTATGGGACCCCTGCACCTGCCTGGGAGACCAGGAAGTGGCTCTGGGATCCTGGCTTTGGCTTGATGCGGCTCAGCCATTGTGGCCGCTTGGGAAATGAATTATCAGATGGAAGATTTTCCTCTCTCATATGTGACTTGGCAAAAAAAACAAAAACAAAAACAAAAACAAAAACAAAAAACCTTAAAAAAAAAAGGTTTATTGGAAGCGCTCCTGGATGCGGCTCACTGGTCTGGTACAGACAGCAGGCCAGGAAAGTCAACACGAGGTGTCGTTTTTATTAGGGAACTGTAAAGGTGGCACTTGAGGGACAAAGGAATTTGCCTTATATGGCGCTATAGGTTCCTTTCCACCTTGGTGAATCTGTAGGTCACTGTTCCGCTGAGCAGGGGTGTGCATCCTGCAGGTGCACCTTTATCAGCCACCGTTCTCAGCCTCCTCCTGGGCTGCCCTTCACCCACTCTGGCTGGGCCTTGCAACTATCTCTTGCCCTCTAGAACAAAGGTCCTCACATTGTCCCAGTGTTTGGCCAGCTAAGCTCACCCCAAGCTGGAAGATAAATGTGGTTACTGGCAGTCACTGAGAAAGCTGTTATCTGAGTTCTGAGAGCTTTTCCTCCTGCACCCCGTAAGACAATAAACCTTGGCGGTTTGATCTGCCTTATCTGTCTATTGCTCAAAGCGTTTACCTCAGTGATACTCCACAGAACCTCAAGAAACATTAAATGCATGGAATTAAGCTCTGTAGTCATTTGAAAATGGTTGGGGGGTAACAGCCATTAAGTTACGAAAGTTAACACCTGTTCAAAAAGAAAAAATTGTAAGACAACTTTTGGGGTTTTCTCAAAGGGTAAAATTAAGTATATGAAGCTCAAGTAAATAGACATGCCTACTCTGGCATTCAGTCTGCAAACACGTAACAACCCTTAACTAGATGCCAGTCATTACAGGACTCTTGCCGCTCTACCTCTTGGTCAGTTTCTCTCATTCGTCTCAGAGAGGATAAAGGTGGCTGGGGCTACATGGGTATGATGTCGCAGAATAAAAACAGCTCAGCCCACCAGCCAAGCAGGACTCTCAGCTTTTCACTTTCAGGCAGTGCTGCTGGGGAGAACCGTGGCCTGCCCGAGAAACCACAGAAAGGACTGTTTGGAATGATTCACACCAAGAGTCTCAGACTTGGCTGTGCTTTTAAGATCACCTGGGGAGCTTTAGAAAATTGCTTATGCCTGAATTCCAATTAAATCAGAATATCTGAGGGTGGAGCCAGGGCAGTTATAATTTCTTAAAGCTCCCGAGGTGATTCTGAGATGCAGCCTGGGCCGGGAATCGCCGATTGACACAAGCCTGCTCTTCGGCAGGCAGGTTAGGCTCTTGAGTGCAATTGCTCAGCTTCTCGCCTGCCTGCGCGAATGCACATGTTCATATGCTTTGTTACTGGGACCAAGGATGAAAACGAGGTCCAGCTGCTGACTATGTGGTTCTGTTGAACTGTCCGCTGGGTCAGTGGCGGGGGTAACACTCTGCCTCAGGGCCTTATGCAGCATGTTCGCCTCTTGCTAGAACTCTCCCTTTTGATGTGTTCCGGTTCAGTCTCAATGCCGTTGCTTCTCCACAACAGAGCATGCCTGTCCTGCTGTGGCTGGGACCTTACAGCCTGTTCTACCACCGTAGGCAGCCTCACCTGGAGCCCTCCCATGCCTCCAACACTGGTACCTCTCACATTCAGTGATTGGGATCAATTCGGTCAGCCTGAGAACCTTGGCAGAACTAAAAAAACCAAGGGGTGTAGGAGCACAGGTCCTGCAGGTGAAAACAGCTTGATTTTGAATCCCCACTTTCCTGCTTATTACCTTGTGGGACTTTGGGCATTTATTTAACCTCTCTGCCATTTAATTTTCCTCTCGTTTAAGGAGATGGTGATTATGCTCATTGTTCAGCATAATTATTACTGTTGCTATTGTAACTGAATGACAAAGCATGTGATGATGATAAAAAAAAAAAAAAACCATCACAAAAACCCAGGGCTGTTTATCCTGAATCAGTGCTAGTCCCACTGGAATTAAGGCAACACAGCAAATAACATAGAATGACTTGCGTTTTATTTACTGGAGATCCATATAGTGCAACATTTTTAAATCATCCTTCCAGGATTTATGTGCCCATTTATACCTGCATTTCCTACATAAGCACAGCTTATAATGCTTTAGTAAATGGTTTGCCTGTATTTCGTGAGATAACATTAAAAAATGCTTTCGAAATTGGGCAGTGATCCTCAATTGTTCGGTTGGCAATTGGTGTAATTCTGTCTCCCCTGGTCACATAATAGATTTTGTACTGGAAACTTAATTATCCAATTTTCAAAGACAAACTCACGTAGAATGCTATCTTTGGCTCCGCAATTAACATAATCACAGAAAGAATCACTTTCTACACACCAAGTACACCTCAGCATGCTACACAGTGGTTTAGTCACTTGTAGAACAGAGCTGGATAACCATTTCATTCCTGGGAGAATATGTGGTTTTCCATGAAAATAAGCACCCTCATATTTCCTTTTCCTATGAGGATTTCTTTCAGCTTATTGACTGACGAAGATTTTTAGTATGAAAATTATAAGAGTTTCTGCATGACAGTGTGCCAAATGTGACCCTGTTGCAACCAGAATGAACAAACCTCAATATGCCCGTGTCATGGTCAGATTTATTGTAATTTTAAGCTAGTAAGACAACACTAATTACTATGTAACAAACTGCTGTAAGCACTTCACGTTTCATTTATTTCTCAGGAAACCCCTGCGGTCCCTATTTCACATAAGAAATGTGAAGTTAAATTCATTTAAAGTTCCAAATTCGGAAATGGCAGAGCTAGGATTCCCATATACATGTTTCGGAGTCCCAAAGCAAGTGGCTAACTGCGAGCGCTGTTGCAAAACAGCCAAATGCAAAAACTTGTTCCAGGTAGACTTGATGCGGTCAGCTCAGACCACATCACCAGCTACTCACAGCCCTGATAATTTCCTTCCGTACTTTCACCAAGCTGGGGATGGTGACAACAAAAGATCAATTTATAATGGTGACTCATATCCACAGGGAAGCCAATTATTACCAAAAATGCAATCATGAAATATGTAACTACATTAGCTTTCCTGTCTTTGCTATTATAAAATCACTAATTAGAGTTAGAGGCATATAACAGCACAAGTTAATTTTCTTACCATTCTTAAGGTCGGGAATCCAAAGTCAGGTCAAGGGACGGTCACAGCGTTCGCAGAATGGTTCCCCCTGGGACTTCTCTGCCGTGTCTGCTCCTTCAGGCCTCCTGGTGTGATCTCGCCCTCAAACCATCTTGCTTGCTGGCTTGGACACAGCTGCCTCTACTATTTTAAGCACCTTAATCAGTACATTGGATCCACCAGTGGAGTCTGGACTACTCTCCCCATCTCAAGCTTCTTAACTGAAGGTATTCCTAAATTCTCTTTGGCCATGTAAGGTAACCAATGTACAGTTTCCAGAATTAGGATGTGGGCATCTCAGAGGGCTATTATTTCATCTATTACAATTACAGATAGTTACGCTTTTAAGAGAAAAATTGTAAATGATTAGAAAGGAATGCGATCTCTATTGTCAGCTCCTGTGTGTGATTTCTTTCAGCTGTGCCTTCTTGGGACTTACTCTCATGATTAAGCAACTGCTTCTGCTTGGAAACTTCTGGAGCAAGTCAGTGCCATGACCAGCATTGCTCTGGGGCACAGGGCAACTTGGTGAACAATCTCATGCTGGAATCTGTTCTTCCCAATGTTCAGAAAAGACAGGGAGTGAATATTAGTAAGAAGCAGCCTCAAATGGGTCGAGGAAGATGGTGAAAATACTAGAATCTGGAGGGTAAGTAAGGGTAGGTAAGTCCCCTTAATATTAGCTGTTCACTAAAACAAGTGAGCCAGCAAAGAGAATCCAAGGAGGCATGAAAATGTGTAGCTTCTTGAATGATAATTGAATGAACTAATCACATTCTGACAGTATATGCAACAAAATCACATATTTTTGTGACGTATTTTTGTGAATTTTCTGTTCGTACCTTGAAAAAGAAGAAAACAAAACAAAACAAAAAAGCTAAGAAAACTTTTGAATGCGCCTGGATATCAAAAAAGCAAAAAGAAAAACTACAGGAAAGCTGAAGTGGGGTACACGCATGAAGAAAGGCATTTGCTCCTGTTTTGCTTTCCCCTTAAACCGGCAATTACTGGACAACCACTGACTTAACACTATGAGGAGAGGTGTGCTGTTTTTTATCTCATAACTTGATTTAAAAAAAAAAGGATCCTACAGTGACTTCTTCCACAATGGAACTATGCTTTTGAAAGTTCATGTAGCTTTGTCTAAGAGGATAAAGTGAAACTTTAAATACATTTAAACAAAGTGAACACAGTTCTAATAATTGGAATTCAAGTTTATGGATTCCAAACGGTTCCTATTTTCATGTTTTAGAATTCAAAATGTATCTTGAGATTAACACAGTTCTAATACTACTGTTTTAGATACACATTTGTATGTTTCATGCTTGAATCTAATGGCATCTCAATATGAATATTTAGCTCCTTGAAGAGTGTTAGCTTAATATTATTTTATTTTAAAGCTCTAATGCAGTTTTTCAAAATACAATCAAACATAAACTGATATAACTTGAGACAACCAGCAATACCTAATAAAAATTTTATCACCTAATTAAAACTCCTTAATATCAGTATTAAGCAGGAGATATACAAGCACAGAGACAAAACTTTCAGGCTAGCAGACCTAAAACTTAATTAATTACATCTCACACCTTAATATGTGGACACACACACACACATTTGTGCACACAAACACAAATGTATGTACAAAACACATAAGAATTGAAATACAAATTCTGATTCAGCTGGTCTGGGACTAGGCGTGGCTCAGAGCCTGAACATTCTTATAAACTCTTAAATGACATCAATGCTACCATCTATCCCCTTCTGGCATTTCATAGAAAACTTCATAACATTACAGCACAGACCTTTGTTTCTAACAACTTATTTGTTTTATTTCTATACAATCTCATTTACTTGTATATAACCAGCCTTCTGCAAATTCAGTGAACTGAATTGGCAAAATTTCATTACAATTCTAATGCCTGCTACGCGCATATGGTTAAATAAATGCTTGAATTTAATTTATTTTAAAAAAAGAATAAGCTGTTTGAATTTATTTTTTTTTTAAAGGAATAAACTTCAGGGCCCAGCGCAATAGCATAGCAGCTAAAGTCCTCGCCTTGAACACGCCGGGATCCCATATGGGCGCCGGTTCTAATCCCGGCCGCCCCATTTCCCATCCAGCTCCCTGCTTGTGGCCTGGAAAAGCAGTCGAGGACAGCCCAAACCTTTGGGACCCTGCACCTACGTGGGAGACCCGGAAGAGGCTCCTGGATCCTGGATTCGGATTGGCTCAGCTCCAGCCATTGCAGCCGCTTGGGAAGAAGATCTTCCTCTCTGTCTCTCCTCTCTGTATATCTGCCTTTCCAATAAAAATAAATAAATCTTAAAAAAAAAAAAAGCACTAAACTTCAACCAAGCAGCAGATCAGCTTTAATCACCCTCTGACGCTCCTTTTTGCAGTATTCAGGTTACCTCTTAGCCTAGAGTGGGCATTTCAAAGGTCATGAACTCAGGGAGACTCTCATGTAAAATATGGAATATCTACATAGTAGAATGTGCAAAACTCATGCACATATTTTGTAAATAATTTCAGAAGACTGTACATTTGCTAGTCTATCCATGAACATCTAAAATGTTCGTGAGCATCTAGCTAAGAATCCATGGTTCAGGTACTATGCCTTGAAAATACCATCTGTTCCCATGGTAGAAAACACATTACTCTAGTTTAAAATCTTGTTTGGAAACATCTTGACTCCTGTAAACCATCTCCAGTACCTATTTCTGTAACTAAAACACAGCATCTAGCTCAGGCCTTCCTCCAAAACTACTCGCAGGCATTCTCTGTGGTACTGGCCTCAAACCCTGGTTTCAGGATGCACTAACTGTCTTTATTTCTTAAACTGTTTTGGCTTGCCTCTTGATTAAGCTTCCATAAAAAAAAAAAAAAAAAAAAATCCTATCCCAATTGCTATTTTCTCTTCGGAAGTCACACCCCTGGTTTGTAAGTCTTCTTTTCTAATCTCCCAATTATGGGGCTGCTTTTTTTTACATCAGCAGTTGTTACTCAGAAGACCGCAATAACTTCCTATTTTATCTTCCTTTTCCATGAATACTGTTTAACATATCAAGATGACCTTTAGGCCATTTATTCCCATCCTGAGAAACCCTCTACATAAAGGGAATTTGATTTTTACCTTTTTAAAAAATATGAATTGTTAAAATCCAGATATATTTTCAATACAGCACACCTGCCCCTCTGAGAATACATAAGGAAATATAAGCCTTGAAGATGGGCAAGAAGACAGGGGATCTGCTTGGATTACTAATGTGCGTATTCACACAAACATACTTTATGGAGTTGGGCAGTATGTAATTGTTCATCTTACCAGCAATCCCTACAAATTTTCTTCCTAATTTGTGTTTCAATATATTTGTTAGACTTTACTGGGAAAAATGGGGAGGTTGTAGAATTAAAGATTAGCAATAAATTGCAATATATGACATTATATATGATAGGGTTTTTTGGTAGTTTCTCATTTAAGAGTACACAAATGATCATTAGGTAGAGGTAACAGATGTGCTAATTAGCTGGAATGTAGTGATCTTTTTCCAAGTTGTATGAAAACATCTATCAGTGCAGCTTAAAAACATATAATATTTATGTAAAAAATTAATTTGGCACAAAATAAAAACATCCTATAGTTAGTTGACTATAAAGGTAAACTAAAAATTATTAATACATGTTAGCTTTTCCTTCACTTTAAAATTTATCAACTTGTAACAGTGAAAACAAATAAGGCTAGGATCTGCAAGTTTATAAAAAACGCTTAATGCTGCATTATCTTTAGAAACACTATCTACAGAGCTATTCAGCAACAAACTTTGTTTCATGTCATGGAACAAGTTTTTACAATTAAAGAAATATTAGTTCATTTTAACATAGTCTTTTGTAAGTAGCTTTGGTGTTTAGAGTCCACAGTGAGGTTCCACAGAGTGACCTGAAAATAGTGGGAATTTGTCCTCTGAGAGTCATCTTAATTCAACAGAGAATAAATCAAGCCAAATTATGCAAAACTAAACCCACAAAGACAAATATATAAGGTAACATAGGATCAAAGGAAAGTCATGATTATTCACATCTTATGAAATTCTACTCATTGGACTTATTATATGAATAACCCATTGGACTTTAATAGTCATCTCCATTATTACATGAATAAGTCAAACTTGGGGTTGCTTCATCAAACATTTTACTCACTTTTTTTCCTGATCCCAAGTGTTCGTTTTCCTTTGTGATTTCACACATATCCACTAACTCAGTGGCTTAACACAAGTTGATTTACTTCTAGTTCCACAACGTAGAAGTAGAAACAGACTAAAGTCAATGTGTCGGTATCAGGGCTGGTCTCCCCTAGAGACTTCAGGTACAGAAGTCCCTCCCTTGCCTCCTAAAGTTTTTTTTTTAATTATTTATTATTTAACTTCATTAATTACATTGTATTATGTGACACAGTTACATAGATACTTGGGTTCTCCCACCCCTCCCCAAACCCTCCCACCATGGTGGATTCCTCCACCTTGTTGCATAACCACAGCTCAAGTTCAGTTGAGATTCCCTCATTGCAAGCGTATACCAAACATAGAGTCCAGCATCTTATTGTCCAGTCAAGTTCAACGGCTTCTTAGGTATACCCTCTCTGGTCTGAAGACAGAGCCAGCAGAGTATCATCCCAGTCAATTGAAAGCTCCAACATACCATCAGCAAAAATTTACATCATTATAGAATTAATTGACATAGTAATGAGTAACCAGTATGTTAAAAGTAAATGCGAGTTCCCAGCCACCTTCTGTGACCACCTCACCTATACTTCAATTTAGTTTATACACAACATATAACATTCAAAACATAACATGTTATACATAACATCGTATCATCTTAAATTAAGGCAAACATGTGGTATTTAACCTTTTGGGATTGGCTCATTTCCCTTAGCATTATGGTTTCCAGTTTGGCCCATTTGGCCACAAAGAACTGCATTTTGTTTTTTTTTAATAGCTGAGTAGTATTCCATGGAGTAGATGAACCATAGTTTTCTTATCCAATCCTCTGTTGATGGGCATTTTGGTTGCTTCCATGTTTTTGCAATTACTGATTGTGCTGCTATGAGCATAGGAGTGCATGTTGGTTTCTCATAAAACAAGTGTTCTGGATATATTCCTAGGAGTGCTATTGCTGGATCATACGGTATGTTGAATTTGAGTTGTTTGAATATTCTCCATACTGATTTCCATAGAGGCTGTACCAGCCTGCAGCCCCACCAGCAGTGGAGTAGGGATCCCTTTTCCCCGCAACCTCGCCAACAAGTGTTGTTGGTGCTTTTATTCATGTGGGCCAGTCTTACTGGCGTTAGGTGGTACCTCATTGATGTTTTAATTTGGATTTCCCTTATTGCCAGGGAACTTGAGCATTTTTTCATATGTTTATTTGCCATTTGGGTTTGTTCCTTTGTGAAGTGTTTGCCCATTTCCCGTGCCCATTTCTTGAGTGGCTTGTTTGTTTTGACATTTTGGTTGTTTTGTAGCTCTTTGTATATTCTGGAGATCAACCCTCTATCACCTATGTCGTGTGCAAAGATCTTCTCCCATTCTGTGGGTTGCTTTTTTACTTTGTTGATTGTTTCTCTAGCTGTACAGAAGCTTCTTAGTTTGATGAGGTCCCAATTGTTTATTTTGGTCTCGATTTCTACTGCATTTGGAGTCTTTTTTAGGAAGTGAGGGCCTACCCCTAAGTGTTCCAGTGTGTTTCCAACATTTTCTTCCAAAAGTTTGAAGGTTTCTGGATGTAGGTTTAGATCTGTTATCCATTTAGATCTGATCTTAGTGTATGGTGAGAGATGTGGATCTATTTTTTTGTTTCTGCAGGCTATTAACCAGTTGTCCCAACAGCATTTATTGAACAGACCTTCCCATTTGCCTGGATTGTCGTTTGTCTTTTTGTCAAAGATTATTTGGCTGTATCTGTGTGGGTTTCCTTCTGGTGTTTCTATTCTGCTCCATTGATCTTCCTCTCTATCTTTGTGCCAGTACCACGCTGTTTTGATAACCACTGCCCTATAGTATGTCCAGAGGTCCGGAACTGTGATTCCCCCTGCTAACTTCCTGTTCTTCAGGATGGTTCTAGCTATCCGTGGTTTTTTGTGCTTCCAGATGAACCTTTGGATCATTGTTTCCAGTTCCATGAAGAATGTTTTGGGCAATTTGATTGGGATTGCGTTGAATGTATATATTGCTTTTGGTAGTATAGACATTTTAATGATATTGATTTTACCTATCCAGGAGCATGGGATGTTACTCCATCTTTTGAGGTCTTGTTCAATTTCTTTTTTAAGTAGTTTATAGTTTTCTTCAAATAAGTCTCCTACACTTTTGGTTAGATTTATTCCCAGATATTTCATACTTTTCTCTGTTATTTTGAATGGTATCTTGCTGGTTAAGTCTTTTTCCATCTTGGGGCTGTTCGCATACACTATGGCTGTTGATTTTTGTTCATTAATTTTGTACCCTGCCACTCTACCAAACTCTCGTACAAGTTCTAGCAGTCTCTGTATTGAGTCTCTTGGCTCTTCTACATAAAGAATCATATCATCTGCATATAGTGAGAGTTTGACTTCTTCGTTTCCCATTTGGATTCCTCTGATTTCTTTTTCTTGTCTTATGGCCTCAGCGAGTACCTCTAGGACTATGTTGAATAGTAGTGGAGAAAGTGGACATCCCTGTCTTGTTCCAGATCTCAGTGGGAAGGGTTCCAGCTTTTCTCCATTCAGTATGATGCTGGCGTTGGGTTTTTCATATATGGCTTTACCCTAACCAAGGTAGGCATAGATGGAAAAAGCCTCCTAAAGTTTTATTGGCTACCAGAATGTCCTGGTGTATGGCCACAGCTAGGGAATTTTTGCTTCTATGATCACAAGACCTTATATGCTTTGGTCTCCTATTTCCTCCTGTAAGGAGTCCTGTCATTACATTAGGTCCACGTGGATAACTTGGGTAAAACCTTCCCTATGTCAAGACTTCAGTCATATCTGAAAAGAGTCTTTCGATATACAAAGTGACAGAGGAACCTTATTTGATAATGTGGACATATTTTGTAAATCATTCAGCCTACCACTTCACAGCTACTGATAATTTTTCAATTGTATCTTGGTTTCCCCCTCATAAGTTTTAAGAGAAATAAGGAGCTAGCCGTGGTAGCTTAAGTTACTCAGTTCCTATATTTCCACCTAAATAAATGAATGACAGTCTGCTTTAAAGATCACATTTATAATTTAGACATCTGTGCTTCAGCAATAGCACCACCTTCACAGTGAACTATTACCAAGTTTCTGAAGACTGCAGGAATGAAAGTCAGACCTGAGCAGGATATAATTAGATGCCTTGCTCTAATTACTACACCCAACTTCAGTGGCTTACAACAACAACAACAAAAAAAAAACATTACTCACAGGTGTGGGCCTATTTTTGCTCCTTTCTCCACTATTTTGTTTCTAGGTTCTAGGTTGAAAGAATAGATGTTATCAAAATCATGTGATTCCTGAACAAAGAAAAGGACATGGGGTAGTTGACCAAAATATTGGCTGAAACAAGTCATCTGACCATGTAACATCATGAAGGTGGGCCAAGTATGGTTTCTAAAAGATATTTTACTTTACTTGACAAGGGACATGGATATATAATCATCTTTCATTGAGAGAGAAGCAAATATTATTTAAAATAATACAATCTCTTACAAATTTCTAAATATCCAATGTAGAAAAACTATAGAGAAACAGCTTTATTCATTCTAAAATACCTATAGACTACAGAAGGTGGTGGCCATAAAGCAAAAAATGAGAGAGGATAAGTATCAGTGCTATAAACTAATAAGATAAGTTTTTTTAAACTGTCTTCCGCCACATTGGCAAGAATAAAGATTATAATTTATAGGGTAATCTCAGAAAGATTAGGACTGGGCATTTGGCCCAACAGTGGAAAAAAAGCAGTCAGGATCTCCACATTCCATATCAATGTGCCTGAATCTGAGCTGAGCTTCAGCTATGCACTCAATGCTACGGCTGTGAAGAGTTGCTAGGGACAACCACATCCTGTGGGGAAGTTAGTTCTGAGTTCAAGTCTGGGTTCAACTTCTGATTCCAGCTTGCTATTCCTGTGCACCCTGGGAGGTAGTCGCTGATGATACAAGTACTGGTTCCCTGTACCGTGCATGAGAGACCCAGGTTGACTCCCTGCTTTTCCTGGCTTCAGCCTGACATACCCCGAGCTATTGCAGGCATTAGTGGAGTAGAGGATGGAAACTTTGTCAGTCTCTGTTTCCTCCTCTCTGCCTTGTAAGGTAAATGAGAATAAATCAACAAAAATTCAAAATCATCCAAGCTCTTAATAAATTCTAGTGATAAAATACTGAGAGGCCCGGCACAGTAGCCTAGCGGCTAAAGGCCTCATCTTGAATGCGCTGGGATCTCATATGAATGCCGGTTCTAATCCTGGCTGCCCCACTTCCCATTCAGCTCCCTGTTTGTGGCCTGGGAAAGCAGTCAAGGGTGGCCCAAGACTTTGGAACCCTGCACCCGCCTGGGAGACCCAGAAGAAGCTCCTGGATCCTGGCTTTGGATTTCAGATTGACTGAGCTCCAGCCATGCGGCCGCTTGGGGAGTGAATCATCAGATGGAAGATCTTCCTTTCTCTCTGTCCTCTCTGTATACCTGCCTTTCCAATGAAAATTTTTAAAAATCTTTGAAAAAAAAACTGAGGGGCCCGGCGGCATGGCCTAGCAGCTAAAGTCCTCGCCTTGAAAGCCCCGGGATTCCATATGGGTGCTGGTTCTAATCCCGGCAGCTCCACTTCCCATCCAGCTCCCTGCTTGTGGCCTGGGAAAGCAGGAGAGGACGGCCCAATGCATTGGGACCCTGCACCCATGTGGGAGACCCGGAAGAGGTTCCAGGTCCCGGCATCGGATTGGAGTGCACCGGCCATTGTGGCTCACTTGGGGAGTGAATCATCAGATGGAAGATCTTCCTCTCTGTCTCTCCTCCTCTGTGTATATCTGGGTGTAATAAAATGAATAAATCTTTAAAAAAAAAAACCGAGGGTCTAAGAAATATATCCTCTGGCTCAATATAATTAAAAATTAATGCACACACACATACCTAGGAGCAAAATAAATATTCAGAATTTTGGATATTACATTTATAAATAACTTGTTTATAAAAAATAAAATCATAAAGGAAACTAGAAGATAATTTAATAGAATGACAGCAAATAGTGAAGCTACATCAGTCAAGGTTTTCCAGAGAAATATAACCAATAGGATATTTATTGATTAAAAGAGAAAAACAGAGAAGAGAGAAGGGAAATATGTTAAAAAAAAAAAAAAAACAGTTCATACAACTTTAAGAGATGGCCAGTCTAAAATGTGGAGGTCAGGCAAGTAGGCTAGAATTTGAAGGCAAGAGCTATTATTACAGTTTGAATCTGAAATCCACAGGGCAAGGCATAGGCTAGAAACTCAAATTTAGTTAGTCTTGAAGCAGGTTTCCGTCTTATTTGGGAAAGCCCTGCTTTTGCCCCAGTGGTTTTCCACTGCTCAACTAAAGTTCATCTGAATCTCTAATACTACAGGTAAAAAAGAGACTGTCTTTGTGACCTCGATGTAAAGTTCTCCTACAAAGAAAACACAAATAATGAAACACAGAAATTTAAGATTTGTTAACTGCATTCATAAAAATGAAAATCTTTCCTCACTCGTAAGGAAAATTTTAAAGCAAGCTATTCACAGAGAGGAAACGCTGAAAACACACATCAAAGAATGTGGATCCAGAAAATAGACACAATTATCACAGTTCAATAATAAAAGTTATCTAATAAGAGAATTGCACATTGTGTTTAAATGCTTTTATTTTCCACTAAAAAAAAGACCAATAACAAGGGCACACATAGAGATGCTCAACATCATTAGATATTAAAAACATACTACTTACACCACAACTTAAACACACATGTGAGAACAGCTAAAATTAGAATGCCTTGTCATACCAAATATTGAAGCACATGCGGAATAGCTAGAATTCTCACACGTTTTTCTAGAGAACTTAAAACAATATAATCTCTTGGAGAAACACTTCTTACATTTCCCGGAATGTTGCAACTAATAAAGTATCACAAAACCCAGTCATTTTACTTATAGGAATCGACACACACACAAAAATGTACGTGTTCTCACACAAACTGGTACACGAAACGTACATGTAGCTTAGTGGACAAACTGGAGTCAGCGTAAACATCCATCAGGAGACAAAGGGGACAACAAACCTTGAGCTCTCTGTAAAACGGATTAGCAATGGAAAGGACTCATAGAGGCCTCCATCTGGATGAATTCAGAATCATTATTCTGAAAGAAAAGGCCAGACTAAAAAAGATTTTTTACATACATATACATATATATACACAGTATATATATAGTATGTCTTTAAATAGACAAAATCTGACAGTATATATAGTATGTGTATATATAAAGTATGTGTATATAACGTATGTATATATAGTATATGTGTGTGTATATATATATA
Source organism: Ochotona princeps (assembly GCF_030435755.1). Classification (NCBI taxonomy): domain Eukaryota; kingdom Metazoa; phylum Chordata; class Mammalia; order Lagomorpha; family Ochotonidae; genus Ochotona; species Ochotona princeps. The sequence continues at coordinate 15,163,459 of NC_080844.1, read as the reverse complement.
TATATATACTGTCAGATTTTGTCTATTTAAAGCAAAAAAACAAAAGTGCTATTGGGAAATGGTATCATGGTTACTTTTCCCAAATGGTGGTAACTTAGAAGAGCCTAACAGGGGTTCTGAGGTATGTTTTATACTTACTGATTTAGATTGTGTTGTATGGTCGTATTCACACAGAAAACATTTATCATCCTGAATATTAATGATCTATACATGTCACATTATCTGTATTATAGTTCAATGACAATTTCAAAATAGACAAATCAAATAAGTCACATGGATACAAACTGCATTTTCTACTCCTATAAGCGACTAGTAGAATTATTTGTACTTGTCATGCCCCCAGTGACAACCCTGTAACATGGTATCAGAATCATGCTTTCTGTCCTCATCAAGGACTAACCCAGCATCTGTACCATCACCAACAGCAACCTCAAGAACACTGCACATCCTTGTTGCCGTCTAACGAGAATGAGCTACTCTAAGTTTGTTCATACGTATGTTCACATGCTACACCCTCACTGCCACAACAACTACCTCTATAACTGCTAAAGAAAGAGGGACAAATGACATTATAGTTACCAAAATTGGTATTTTTGCAACACATTCATCCATGTTCCTCTCCTCTGATCATCATGAAAGAGATTGTTCTGTCATTATTTTGGGCAGCAATTGCGTTTTTGAGTAATTCAAATTGACAAATCCATTTGCAAATTTAGGCCATGTCCAGATGGTCATAATTCTATGAAAAGTCTATAACAGGCAAACACTTTATTCCAAAGCTAAAATAAATGTTCTTCTCTCCAGTTTAAGTTCTGATAGGCCGAGAACTCTTGCTATTAAAAATTTTATCTCAGTTCCAGCAAACCTTTGCAGGAGAAAGAGACTAAGGAAAAAATGTAGTGGCTTCTATGTATCAGTCACCACTGACCTGCTGGAGAACCTGAATATTCTTCAGGAAGGAATATTTCTTTGGAAAACACATCAGAACCAGTGACAGACACAATGTAGCTAACGTTAAGAAAACTGATACTAAAACTAACCCCGAAGGCATTGTGGAACACGGAGGGATCCCCACAGGTTTGAGTTCTGACACCTCTTCTCCTTCCAACTCCAGATTCTGGGGAGAAGACAACGATGACCCAATATATACAACCCTCCAGTCCATGTAAGAGAATAAGATTAAGTACTGGGCTTCTTGCTAAAATGACTTGGTGCCAATTATGAACCTGCTTCTTAAAGGCCATTGTGTGCATTCTCTCCCTCCCCCAGAACCCTGGAACCACTGTACAAACCTTCGCTAGCCTGCAGGAGGCAAGTGCTACTACAGCAGCTGAGACCATGCTATACCAGCCTACTATCAAGTGATCTGCACACATGTGATTCCAAACCCACAGCCGACCTCAGCCACGGAATAAACCCACATGAAACTAATTGCAAAACTGACCCCTTACCTTGTGAACAAAATGTTTGTGTACTTGTTGGTCATTAAGATTTCAGATTATGGGGCCCTGCGGCCGTGGCCTAGCGGCTAAAGTCCTCGCCTTGAAAGCCCCGGGATCCCATATGGGCGCTGGTTCTAATCCCGGCAGCTCCACTTTCCATCCAGCTCCCTGCTTGTGGCCTGGGAAAGCAGGAGAGGACGGCCCAATGCATTGGGACCCTGCACCCGCGTGGGAGACCTGAAAGAGGTTCCTGGTTCCCGGCATCGGATCGGCGCGCACCGGCCCGTTGCGGCTCACTTGGGGAGTGAATCATCGGACGGAAGATCTTCCTCTCTGTCTCTCCTCCTCTGTGTATATCTCGCTGTAATAAAACGAATAAATCTTTAAAAAAAAAAAAGATTTCAGATTATGTATTATGCGAATAGGCAGTGGACTGTTGAAACAGATCTGGAGGGGGTGTCCATATTGTAACCATCAGAGACCTGGATCTTTGTGAAGATGATTTGACGAAATTTTCTCGTATTATGAATACAAATAAAGATCAAAATAAACGACATGAACCATGAGCCAGAAGTGGCAGCTCACTTCCTTACTAGATTTGGTTAATATACATCAAGCTTTACTTTGATAGTTCTTTTATAATAACTACATAAGTATTAACAGATAACATTTAAGCCATTGATAGACAACAGATTGAGAAAAACATTTTACATCAATCATTTGCTATAACCAAGGAAATAAAGAATTGTCCAGATACCACATGGAACTAGTGCCTGAATATGATTTCTTCTGACATAAGAGGTCATGCTCTGCAGTAGCATTATTTCTACCTCATGAAGCTGTGGCTGACATGGGATTGAAATTCTAAAGTCCATCCTCTACACAAACAGTGGAGCTCCAAATTATTGGTGAAAATACCTTTACCCGTAGATTGTCACATCACCTGCAAGAAATCTTCCTGGGCTCATTTTCCTTCCAATATTGAATAGAGGGAAAGAAGTCAGTGGGAAAATACATGGGCTGTTTTAGGATTCATGTTGAGTAATAAATGAATTTTGAAAGAATGTAAAGCCCATTGTCAGTTTTCCTGGTGAGATGTTCACGTCATGAGAGAGAAACAAGGCCTGAACCCGCTGGTTGACCAGCCTGCTCACCTTCCCCGTCTCATTTTCCCTTTGCCCCCTACGCCAGACTGACAAACAAAGCACTTACAGTTTTAAAATTCTATGATCTCTACCCCTGTCTCCTTCCATGGCAAACTGTTAGAATGCTTAAATTCGAAAATGTGGTGCAAATCCACTGTCATGTTTTGGGAGAAGCATAAAAAGCCACTGTTTCCAGAACAGAACCAGAAAGTCAAAGCTCTTTGAACTTCTGGAATGTGTGCTCATCCAAGATCTGGCAGTAATTCCCTCACAGTCTTATAAATACAGAGTATGGGGCCCTACTCTGTGTCAACATCCGTTTGACATCTCTGAGGCTCAGTTCCCTTGCCTGTAAAATTGCTTTTGACTTTGAGACATGCATCCAAATCCTTTCAAGAAAAACAAAGACAAATAAATACAGAAACAAAAGGGAGCACCACTGACCTGGGGCTCCTGTTCCTCCCTGAACAACTGGAGTGCCTGGAGCTCTCCCAGGTACCCCCTAGGATCCAGGCTCCCAATGTCTGCCTTCAGCCACACCCTGCATTCAGACATCCAACATATGACAATCCTGGATTCCCATCTCCGATCTCTCCCTTGTTGCCAACATCAACATCAGCAACTTATCAACTGTCTTTGGTTGCAATCCCTTCAACAAGACTAATAGTAAATACCCTGTCATGTTTTTGTTAATATGTGAGATAACAAATGTTAGGTCCAGATCTTACATGTCTTCTGGTTACCATCTGAACATTCTGTGAGCAACAGAAATAGAAAATAAAATAACTAACTTATACTTAAATAATTTTTTAAACTGAAATAACACTGGGAAAAAAAAGAAGCAGAGAGAGAGAGTAGGCCCTAGGAAGATTGGGGTAGCCCTGATCTAGGACTGGCATTCCAACAAGAAGGCAAGCTTTAACTTGGGTCACATACATCTGTGATCAGAGGGAAGAAGTCCTGTGGTTGAAAATGTTATTCATGAAATAAGAAAGAAGCTCTCTAAAGTTGGAAAGTGCTGCCACAAGAACTAGAGAACAAATGTTGGACAGAGAGAACCCAAACCCCATACCCACTTCTACAGTTATCAGCAATGTTAGATTCTTCTAAAAACTCTAAAAAGTGAATCTTAAAAAGAAAAAAAGCCTATTCAATAGTGTTACCCCATAGTTTTATCCTTGACCCATCTTTCCTGCTTACCTGCCTGTTGGCTGAGTCCTTTGTGGTTCTGATTCTGGTTTCTTTTTGAGAGCCTTGTCAAGTTTAATTATCTCTAGGAGCAAAACTCTTAAAGCAAGTGAACTGGGTCATAGGATACCATCTATTTTACAATGAATAGGCTTAGGTGCCCTTGACTATCAGACTTGGTTTTTCTCATTTACAGAATCATACAGTCTCCACATAACTGATGAATTAATAAATGCTAAAACTATGACCTTCACCCAGAGACAACACAAAACACAGTAACCTAGCCTCACCCTCCATGAACTCCCTGTTGCAGTGAGTTCACTCACGCATTGGAACAGCTGTCCTAGTCTAGGCCTGCTCTTCTGAGACCTCCAAAACATCAGGTCAGACATTAACATCAACACTGAATGTAGCCAAGATTAAAATACAAGAAGAGAGAAACCAGGCCAAACAGACCAAGAACAGTGCAGTCTATCCTTTTGTTTGCAATTTTTCTAAAAAAAAAAAAATTTACAAGAGGATACTGCTTAGTGTTCACATTTTAACTCAAAAGCCCAGATTCAAGTGCATTTTCTGGAGGATGCCTTATGATTCATTCATTAGCACTACACTCTAACCAAGCGAGCTAATCAGCCACTCATGATTCATTTAACCTCTCCATGACCTCTTCCTTCCCAGCACAACACAGCTGGATAAAAATTCACACCCACAACCTAAATCCATAAATGAAGAAACAGAATTCAATCCAATTCAGTTCCACTTTAAAATAACCGCAAGACGTCAGGATTCCTGGGTTCTAGCCTGACCACCAACCCCTGCCTAACTTGGAGGGAGTTGATTCCATTCTGTAAGATTCAGTTTTCTCTCATCCATTGGACAAGCATCTTGAAAGGCAGATGTTCTAAAGCCCTGTTCCCAAGTTTGGATGTTCAAGGATGTTAAGTCAGAGGGTCACTTAAGAAGAAATAATTCCAGTATTTGAGGAACCCAAGTATCTCCTGGAGAAAAAAGCAGAGCTGACTGAAAGGGCACTTCTTCCACATCTTGACTTACCTGGAAGTGAGGAACGGAAAAGGGCACCTGTTGACCTTCTTTATGAATTGTACAATATCATTCTGTGATATTCTTGCTCTGTAGAATTTGAGGAGAAAAGAGTTCAGTAAACTTTTTTCTGTAAAAGGACTAGGTAATAAATATTTGATACTCTGTTGCCTTCTACAATATCACAACCATCCAATGCTGCCACTGGTGTGCAAACAAAGACAAACAATACTCAAACGGATAAGTGTGATTGTGTTCCATGACTCATTCCACGGGCTGTCATTTGCTGCTCCCTGATACAGGTTGTGGTCCTTGTGATAAGAAACAAGCAGCTTTAGCTCCTACACTTCACAGAGAAAGACAAAGCCTAGGAGAGCTCATTATTATCAAGTGATCCTGGAAAATCTTTCCAAGCCATAGAACAATTTGGGATACTAAGAACCATGCAAAGATCACTGACCCAGGCAGCAGAAGATGTGAGTTGAAGCCAGATTCCACTGTTAAACTAATTGGCAAAGTGCTTAACATCTGTGACTTGAAGCAACTCTCATTTTCAAATAAAAAATAAATAAAATGAAATGTCACAAAATCATGCCTAAAAGGAACAAGAATGATAACCATTAACATTTGAATATTTTCAGAAAATGTAAAATGCTCTTTTGATCATCATGAATTTTCATCATGTTAATTCTCAAGAAAAGCCCTTAGTATCTACCTAAAATGTAGATATTCCCATCTCACAGATAGCTTTCTAATATGTAGGCAACATCACCCCCACTTATGCATAAACAGTGCAGGTCATGTCAAGAGTAAAAGTAAGATTGGAATACTCTGAAAACCTCTACAAGGCTGCAGTAGCATAAGCTGCCACAATGATTCAAAATAAGGAGATTAATATTTCCCAAGACTTCACCTCTACATCATATTTAAAATCAAGTTCAGCATGCGTAAGTTCTAACACCACTGTGTGTAGAATCAACTGTCATTCCTGTGAAAATCTTCCATTCTAAATTTTGGTCCTAACTCACTCATAAGAGGAGCCTCAAAAATATCTATTTGTATATTTCCTCAAATCCCTTATTAGTACAAGCACGAAAATGGAATTACATCTGTTCTCTTGGATACGGCAGTTACATTAAAACAGAACCCTAGCTGTGCATACCCTCCTCTAAGTAAGACTTAGGGTAGGGGGCATTTGGCATAACACTTATGCTACCGCTTCAGTTGTCCACATTCCATATCAGAGCTCCTGGTTTGGATCCCCACTTTCCACTTCTGGTCCAGATTTCTGCTAATGCACAACCTATAAGGCAGCAGGTGCTCTGGCCTGGCAGTTGCAGGCATTTGAGGAATGAACCAGCAATTGACAGATCTCTCTCTCTCTCTCTCTCTCTCTCTTTCTCATCTCTGATTCTCTGCCATTTCTCTATTTTTCTGCCTTTCAAATAGAATATCAGGAAATGAATATTTACATAATGCATGGGACATATGGTGAAATGAAAGGAAAGAAATTGATAGCGAAAGCTAGTATCTTTCAACTCCTGACAGCCCCTCCAGGCAAGGAGGCTAGGAGGACCTCTGCTTACCTGAAACAGCATGAAAACACAGAGGGAGGACTCATGACAAGGATCTGCCTAGGCCGTAATGTAAATGATCTTGTCAGAAGACATACATACAGCATCGTGTCCAAATATTTGAAACATCTTAGCCAGCATCCTTGATCATTTTATATTAGTAATGGATAAAGGTCACGGTTGTTAAATGCTGTATGCCAAGTACCTAATAGTGTAGATTTTGTCATTTACATGACTATTTCTGAGCTTTTTTGACACTATTCTTGCTGAGAAGGAAAGCACAGTCTTCAAATAAAAACAGGGGAAACAGAAAAAGCAACTTCTGTCTCCAGAGCAGCCCATGATTCCATAATGCTGGAATTCGTAATGAGGCATGCTTAGTTACAATGTATGTTGTCACTCTCCACATCCACAGGTTAGGGCTTCGTTGTCCTTCCCCTTGACTCTGGGCTCACACAATAACTTGATGTGCCAAGAGAATGTGGCACAATATCATACAAACAATGATGCGAGGCATAAGGAGGACTTAGAGCTTTTGTTTCTGCCTGTGAGCAACCCTAAGTAAGAGATTTCAGTAATATCTAGCTTCTTACAATAAAATCCCACAACTCCAGGTTTCAATTTAAAATCCTTTATCCAAGAAAAGAGAAGATTTCAAACCAAATTAGAAAAGAAAATCGACAATCACCAAAAACTTTGAAAGCAGTCATCAAAATTATGAACCTATTTGAATCAAACGAAGAAAGATGAAAGTCACAGCAAAGAAACCAAAGATACAAAAGACCAAATAGAAAATTTAGAACAAAAACACATTTCCAATACAATATTAAAACTCAGTGGAGGGCTTTGACAGCAGAATGGAGAAGACAAAGGAAAAAAATCTATGATGTATAAAATTATAGCTGAAAAGTTTCCGAATTTATCAAAAGACATCATCTATACATAATAGAAGCTAAGAGAAACCCAAACAGAATTAAACCAAAAGAGTTCTTCGGGGCACATCATAGCTAAGCTTATGGAAATTAAAGATAAAGAAACAGTGTGAAAACAGAGAGAAAAAACAGTGTTCTACCTGAGGGGAAATGCAATCTGAGTACAGCAGACTTCTCATCAGAACCTATGAGGGCCAGAGACAAGCGACACAACTTCTCAGGCTTTCAAAGACAAGGACTGTCAATCTACAGTTTTATGACCAATCAAATTATTCTTCAAGGACAAAGATGAAGTTATTCTCAGATGGGGAGTAACTAAAAAAAATTGGTCACCAAGAAACTTATTAAACAAGAAGAGCCAAAAGATAATTTTTAGTCAAACATTTTTTTTAAAAGATACAAAAAGCACTCTTGAAATGTTAAGAAAAAAAGAACACAAAAGATCCCATGTGTGTACATATGTATACACATATAAGTAACTATAATAAACTTATGTTTTTTGAATTACATTTAATGATCAAAACACAAACTATGTCACTTTTGATGTGGCTTTCAATCGATTAAGAACTTCAAAAAGTTCTTTATTAATGCATGGAAATTATTTTTTTGCACAAAACATTTTTAATTCCATTTTCATTAACTGCTCCTCATATGTGAAGGGGACATTTGGGTCACATATAGGAGGAAGAGTAAAAGGAAGTGAGATTTTCATACTTCACTCACACTGGCAAATGTTGACATCAGTAGACTATAATAAATTATGTACATAAAATGCAAAACAGAGTACTCACAGAAACAGCCACACAAAAAAGGAAGCACTATAAAGTACATGATTAATAACATAGATATATTTTCTAATTAAATGCAATAGTTGATTTTTCAACTAGGCACAGAAACATGCAGCTGTTCCTCCTTTTGTCCTTTCCAATTACACAGCTGCCCTTTTCCTTTAAGCTTATTCCAAATGTCTGATCACTTTGCAGTAGACATAGCCTCTTAAATAAGCTCTTACGTCCGTCCATATGCAGCTTCTTTGTCTCACCGGGTTAAACTTCACAGTCTTCCAATAGAGGTGGCTTTGTGCTTTAACCACAGAACTTGAAGAATTGGAATAATCAGAGATGACCAGATTTACTCTATGGAACATTACTTAAAGATGTCCAAATTGTTCATAACTTCATGCATCATTACAAACTTACCTGACCAAGGTACCTGTCAACAATATATACTCTGAAAATAGATAACCCATTTCAAATGACAGCCCTACCATTCACTGTGCAACCTTGGACACATTGATTATTTTGTTATTTTTTGTTGACACAAAGTGAGCAAATGTCATATATTTCATATGTACAATGCTAAGAACATAGTTAGCGGCACTTCTTACTCAACCATCTCTCCCCCTCACTCCCACTCTTCTTATCCTTCTACTCTTATTTTTAATGTCTATGTTCCATGAAATTTACACTCACAAGCTTAAACTTCCACTAAGGAATTCAACATGCAGTAAGCAGAAAAACCACTGTCCCTCAAGAGTTTAGACAAGAGCTATAAACAATATTTAAATCTCAAAATGTCATTTTTCTTCAAATGCATTAAAGTGCATGTTCCATATGCCTTGATGTTCTCGTATGTGGAAAGATTCTAACACACGGGAGTGTTAACAGTAGGAAGTGAGTTAACACATCCAAAGTACTCAGAGGAGGGTCTGCTATTAAACCAGATACAAGGAGTAAGTGAATTTCCTTACTGACGGCCTGAACTCATACTGAAAATATAGATAAGAAAATGATTGTGAACCTCAGTGAGAAATGGTGAGAAAGAAGCAAATATCGGGCCCAGCAGCGTGGCCTACTGGCTAGTCCTCTTCTTGAACACACTGGGATCTCATATGGGCGCCGGTTCTAATCCTGGCAGCCCTGTTTCCCATCCAGCTCCCTGTTTGTGGCATGGGAAAGCAGCTGATGATGCCCCAAAGCTTTGGGACCCTGTACAAGCATGGGAGACCCAGAAGATCTCCTGGCTTTGGATTGCCTCAGCTCCGGCTGTTGCAGTCACTTGGGGAGTGAATAATTGGCCAAAAGATCTTCCTCTTTATTTTTCCTCCTCTCTATATATCTGACTTTTCAATATAAATAAATAGATCTTAAAAAAAAAGAAGGAGGGCCCGGCGGCGTGGCCTAATGGCTAAAGTCCTCTCCTTGAATGCCCCGGGATCCCATATGGGCGCCGGTTCTATTCCCGGCAGCTCCACTTCCCATCCAGCTCCCTGCTTGTGGCCTGGGAAGGCAGTCGAGGATGGCCCAAAGCTTTGGGACCCTGCACCCAATTGGTAGACCGGAAGAGGTTCCTGGTTCCCGGCTTCGGATCGGCGCGTACCGGCCCATTGCAGCTCACTTGGGGAGTGAAACATCGGATGGAAGATCTTCCTCTCTGTTTCTCCTCCTCTCTGTATATCCGGCTTTCCAATAACAATAAAAATCTTAAAAAAAAAAAAAAAAAAAAAAAAAAGAAGGAAAATCCTTCCCTCAGTTTTTTTTTTTTTTTTTTAGCAATGTTAGCTTCAAAGAATATTATAACAGAGCTACTAGTTATGTGTCACCACTATATGTATCTTGTTGATCATTGCTTCACAGTTAAGCATCTCTAAAGGGCCAACAGAAACTCACAGTAATTTTGCATTAAGAAATTGTTTCCATCTGAGCTCATTCTAGCTACATGCATGTGTAGGAGCTCAGTACATTTATTGCATGACAGGGGTATTAGCCTGTACCATTAGGGCACCTAAAAGGTTACATGTGTGGTTTGAAATTTTTCCAATTGTTAGTCAAAAGGAACATCATGACCAAAGAGGTTTATTCTTGTACTTCTTACGGCTATAATCAAAATACAAGATCATGCTTATGGAGATATTATTTATTGTGTTTTCAAATGGAGTTTAAAATAAACTGTGGAGATCTCCCTTAACTCTGGGCTTAGACTGGATTCTATTTTGGGCTATTATTGCTTAGGACATAAACAAACTGTGCCAAGATAAACTATATGAGATCCATTATTTCTTCTTACTAAAGAACAGCAGCTGGCTGCTGCAAAAAAAACCTCAGCTTCCTCTCTATCTTTAGTTTCTACTTTTCCTCATTTAGAAGAACTGATTTTACTCGGGAACACAGATATGCAACAAAGTATAAAATCCATGCCTTAATCTCTATTTTATTCAACCTTGCAGAAGGATATTCAAGATCCAAATGAATTATTCCAGAATAATCAGATTTCATGCATCATTAAAAAATAGGAAAGATGATTATAATTAATACATCTTTCCTCAACTCACAACTGATTATTGTATTGAGAATATAGCTCTGATTTCCAATCACGGTTCCCAGGTTAAACATCCTGGCCTATTATAAACAAACTATCATATTGTCCTGGAAATTTCAAGAGCCATACATTCACATTACATCTCCCAATGACTCTATAACCTTGAGCAGCCACATATCCTAATTTAAGATATGCGAGGTTAGAAAAGATGAAAAACCAGAATCATGAGCCACACAACTCCTCTTGAGCATAGCTAATGAGTGTGTTTTCCCATTCTCTTGTCTCTAGGTTCCAAGTTAAACTCCATCATTTGCAGAATTTTATCCGAGTTTCAAAGAGACAGTCTCTTAAAATTTCTTGAAAATTTCTGCTCCAGTGTATCTAGAAAGATTCAGAATTTTTTAAAGAATTTTAAAGAATGGAAAGACTCTGCTAAGAGAATTTCTAGCTGGGAACAATTTGTTTACTGAGACTCGTCTTACTAGGAATCAGTTCTGGAAAGTAAAGCCAAGGCATTTAAAACAGAAGACCAAAGAGGTTCATACGGGCTGCAAAGCTGTGGCCATGCAGGCTCTGGATGCATTATAGATTTAAAATCTTACCTCCACCACTTATTAAGAGGGTCATCTCAGTTAAGATAAAAACCCTCTTCAGGGCCCAGCACAATGGCTCAGTGGCTAAATCCTTGACTTGCACACACCAGGATCCCATACAAGCACCCATTTTTGTTCAAGCTGCTCCACTTCCCATCCAGCTCCCTGCTTGTGACCTAGGAAAGCAGTAGAGAATGGCCCAAAGCCTTGGGCCCCTACATTCCTGGGGGAGACTCAGAAGAAATTTCTGGCTTCAGATCAGCTCAGCTCTAGTTGTTGCCACCATTTGGGGAGTGAAACAGCAGATGGAAGATCTTTTTGTCTGCCTCTCCTATCCATAAATATGATCTTCTTTTCCAATAAAAAATAACACCATGCTTTGAACTCTTTTGAACATATACCCGAAAGTGCTAATGCAGGCTCACCTGGTAATTGTACTGTTAATTTCTAGAGAAATCTCCATTCAGTTTTCAGAGTTGAATATAACATTTTATATCCTTACCAACAACACACAAAGATTTCAATTTTAAATGAATTAAAATTAAAATTAATTCAATTAAAATGACAACATTCTCCAAGTTCTATTAGAAAAGATAGCCAGCGTATTGGCTCAACTAGCTAATCCTCCACCTCCAAGCACCAGGATCCCATACGGGTGCAGGTGCATGGCCTGGCTGCTCCACTTCCCATCCAGTTCTCTGCTTGTGGCCTGGGAAAGCAGTCGAGGACGGCCCAAAGCCTTGGAACCCTGAACCCACATGGGAGACCTGGAAGAAGTTCCTGGATCCTGGCTTTGGATCAGCTCAGTACCAGCCACTGTGGCCACTTAGAGTTATGGCCACTTGGGATTACAGCTACTTGGGGAATGAACCAATGGATGGAAGCTCTCTTTCTCTGTCTCTCCTCTCTGTAAATCTGCCTCTCCAATAAAAATAAATAAATCCTTAAAATGAACACTGTCTTCAATAATAACAGTGTTATCACTGTTATCAGTGTTATCACTGATGATGAAACAGCTCTACTTCTGATAGCTTTCTGCTGATGCACATCCTGGGAACAGCAGGGTGATAGAGCTTAAATGATTGTGTCTCTACTACCATTGTGGGAAATTCAGACCGAATTCTTGGCTCCCAGTTTGGGTCTGGCATAATACCAGTCATTATGGGCACTGGGAGAATGAGAATCTGTAAATGAAAAATTTTTTCTTTTCTCTCTCTCTTCCTTTCCTTCTCTCTCTCTCTCTCTCTCTCTCTCTCTCTCTCTCTCTTTCCTCACTAATACATAAAACTAAAAACCTTGTAAATCAAAGAAAGAAAATAATTGGAAGGTTAAGAAGGCTGGGTTGTGCTCGCTTCGGCAGCACATATACCAAGATTGGAACGAATCAGAGAAGATTAGCATGGCCCCTGCTCAAGGATGACGCACAAATTCATGAAGCGTTCCATATTTTTTAAAAAAAAGAAGGCTGGGTTGCTAACACAGGGAATACCTAGGCAAGATCTATAAATTACTGAGCTGTTTACCAGCATCAGGGAATTAAGAATGGAAAAAAAAAAATGAGTGACAAGAAAGTGAAGAACAAGGAATGAGATCACAAAGGACCTAGTAGCTAACCTAAGCGCTGGATCTCTCTTAATCAAAGTCCAGCCCTTTCAAAGCCTTTTACAAAAAGGGGGATCTGGTAGGGCAAAGCAGCAGGGAGAGCTGCTAACAGGCATCTCATCCCCTTTAAATTAAAATGTCTGTCATTCCTCCCCTGCTGGAAACAACAGCTGGAACACACTGGATCTGACCTACTTTTGCTTCTAGTTGTCTGCTGATGCAAATTGGGCTTAATCAGTTGATGGTTAATAGGCACTATCTAGTAAAAAAAAAAAAATCATGATCAGAGCAAAAGAACTCAACCTTCTTAGTCAGAAGGCATTTGCTTACAATGGACAAAACCAATCAGAAGATCTCAGTTCTCGGGGCTTGTCCTGGCTGTGGGCCTGTGTGCACCTCTGTGAATCAGTCAAGTTAGTAAGGACAGGGAAGTGGTACACACGGGCTGACAGCATAGAGGGAGGATGGATTTGAACCTTTAGAATAAGCTAGGATTGAGGCCTCTAAATGAAACGCAGGCCAACACTCAGCAGCATGCAAATGTCCATCACACAGAGGTAAAACCACACCATCACCTAAACAACACTAGCATGGGTCATAAGTTGAATTGCACAGATTTAAATGCCAACCCATGAAACAAAGAATGTGTCCAACCAAAACTTTTTACAAGATATAGACATTAGGAATGCTAAATGCCCCCATGGTGGTTGGGACAGTGTCATTCAACACACAATAATCTTGCATCCCTTTTCTTTACCTAAATATTGCATTGCTATCAAACACATATAACATCAAGTACAGTCTCTTTATTACTTTCAGGAATTTGATTCAGTGGCTGTAAGGCCATTCATAGTGCTGTAAAACCATTGCTACTTTCCATTTCAAGAGCTCATTTCACACAGCTGGCACTATGGTATAGCATGTTAACCCACCCTCTGCAAACCTGGCATCCTATATAGGTGCTGATTCAATTCCTGGCCGCTCCAGTTCAGATTCAACTCCCAGCTAATGTGCTTGAGAAAGCAGAGGGAGATGGCCCAAGTGGTTGGGCCTCTGCCACCTACATAGAAGACCCGGAATAAGCTTCTGGCCCAGCCCCGAACCTTGCAGCTATTTCGGAAATGAACCAGTAGATGGAAAATCTCTATTTCTCTCTTTCTCTTTCTCTTACTCTGTCAATATACCGCCTTTCGAATAAATAAATTTTAAAGAAAATTAAGACAAATAGGGTATGCAGAAGAGAGGCAGGGACTCATCTCCTAATATGCTTATTCTGAGAAAATTCATTTTACATTATGAAAAATTAACCCTGTACCAAATAGGCACACTCTGTCTCTCACCTTCCTGCTGTTGGAAAACGCCATTCTGTCTTTGTCATTCTGATTACTTTCTGTGATTCTGATACTTTGCACGAGTCATATCACAACATGCTTGTCTTTTTATAGCATACATCAGAGTTCCTTATGTTAAGTCTTAATGATAGTGCATGGTTTATGAATACCACATTCTTGCTTTTCCACTCAGCCATTGATGGACAGTTGAATAGCTTCTATTTTTGCTCTTGTGAATAATGCTGCCACCAAAAATGCACAAATATCTGTTCAGGACCCTACTTTCAACTCTTTTGAGCATATGCCCAGAAGTGGCAATGCAGGCTCAAATGGTAATTATATATATTTTGAAAGAAACTTCCATACTATTTTTCTGGGGTCAGTATACATTTTACATTCCTATCAACAATGTACAAGAGTTCCAATTTCCCCTATAGTCCCTCCAGTTCTTGATATTTTGTAGATGACTGTTTAAGTACTAGCCACCCTGATAGGTCTGAGCAGTATCTTAATGAAGATTTTAATTTATACTTCCCTAATAATAATTGATGTTGAATATTCTCTTCATATACTATATTGGCCATTTGTATAGCTTCTTTGTAGTTATGTCAACTTGAGTCCTTGCCTCATTGAATTGTTCAATTCCTGTCATTGTGTTTTAGGAATTCTCTATTTCTGAATATTAATCTTTTCTGAGATACATGATTTGTGAACATTTTCCTCAATTCTGTGGGTCGTCTTTTTTACTGTACTATTAGTGTACTTTAACACCCACATTTTTAACTTTCATAATTTGATTTATAATTCAGAGAGCTAGATTATTTCTGTTTATTCATTTTTTATTTTATTTATT
The DNA here is from genome assembly GCF_030435755.1 of Ochotona princeps. Classification (NCBI taxonomy): domain Eukaryota; kingdom Metazoa; phylum Chordata; class Mammalia; order Lagomorpha; family Ochotonidae; genus Ochotona; species Ochotona princeps. Next base: position 15,148,440 of record NC_080844.1, on the reverse strand, counting down.
TTTATTGGAAAGGTGATTTACAGAGAAAATGAGAGGCAGAGAGAAATATCTTCCATTCACTGGTTCACTCCCCAAGCGGTTGCAACAGCCAGAGCTGAGCCAATTCAAAGACAGGAGACAGGAGCTTCTTCCAGGTCTCCCACATAGGTGCAGGGTCCCAAGGCTTTAGGCCGTCCTCGACTGCTTTCCCAGGCCACAAGCAGGGAACTGGATGGGAAGTGGAGTTGCCGGGATTAGAACCGGCGCCCATGTGGGATCCCAGGATATGCAAGGCAAAGATTTAGCCACTGACCCATCACGCCAGGGCCAGATCTAGAATTTTTTTCAACTATCATCAGTTTTTCACAATTTGGGGCAATACCAGAGCTTAACTAGCAGTCACAGGGTTGGAAAGTTTGGACTTCATGGCTCCTCAATTATGGATACTAATTATATGAATATAAATGCAAGCGGCTAGCACATTCACTAGGTCTTCTGTGCTCATATGTGAAACTCACATATTGAAATATACATCATTTTACTTGAGATCACTTTCTTTTTATTCCTACCTTATAACTAAGTTTGTAGTAAAGTGTTCAGTTATATCAATAGGTACTTCATTTCAGGATAGTGCAAAGAACATGATACAATGCTTGGTGGCATTGGGAGTTAGGTCTGATAGCATTGTGAAACCTTGTGTTAAGTACAATCTGGCTAAGCAATTGAGATGAATGCCTCTTTGATCGGCCTGTCTTTACCATATAAGGAAGAAGATAAAAGGCTCTGATGGATCATATTGTTCCAGGGAACTTTTTGGTTCAAACTGTAAGGGAATACACTTGAGAACATTCCTTAGTCACTCTAAGGTTCAGTTAAATGTGGGCTATCTCTACTACCCAAAACAAAATCACAGGCATGCTTCACCTATGGCAGTGGAAGTTCAGTGACAGGCTTCTGCATTAAAAGGGATAGAAGGAAGTCTCATTAAGTTGTTCCACTTGAGAGAGCAAGGTGACGGCTTAACAGATTTTCTGTCATTGGGCATCAGCAACTTGACTGGAAACTTTAAATAGCTTTCCTAGCTGTGATAAGGTTTTGTGTAATTCTTTCTTCATTTGTATGAGGCTTTGCTGAAGACGGTGATATCAGTAAAGACAAGTTTCCTCCATTTGGTGCAAGCTGAGATACAGTGAAACAAGAGACCGTGTGGGTTCTGACATCACAAAACAATGTGATGATGGTCTTTAACCAGTGTGTCAGGGGACCAGTTGCAACCCAGACAGGATCCTCTTTTCGTATTATATATCATTCTTGACCAGAAAAATCTCTTTGTATTAGGTTCTTGCATCTGGGTGAGTTCTCTGAAAAACGTCTTGGACAGACTTCCCAAATCAGCGACATCCACAGGTGAGTACTGGAGTCAGCCGCCTTCTTGACTTACTTGTGTTCCGCCTTGGGGATTTGTAATCACTGCTGTCTGTAGCTAATGGAGAGGAGGCCCGCTCTCTTCTGGACTTTGCTGCTGTCAGGTTCTGGAAACAGCCAGATTGAGCAGCCCAGCTACCACTTTTGAACACATGGGAACTAAAGTCCAGATAGATGGACAGATACATACATTGATAGATATACTTCTATATGTATTGCATATATCTGCACAAGTACTTGCTCTTTGTACATGAAAATAAACAAGTTTAAAAGATGATTAACAAAGTAAACATTCTGAATAATATGAGTAAAAACTACATGAAATGTATATAAAATGTTCAGAATGAATTTTAAAAGAATACATTATATATCTTAATTCTAGAAAGGAAACATGAAGGAACAGCTTGATTTTTCTCTGCCTCTACCACTAATTTGTGAACTCTATAAAACACAGTGAAGCTTGTAATAATAAAATTAGAGATCAGACAAATATAGATTTTTTTAATTTGAAACAATTTATTTGAAAAGCAAAGAAAAAGAGACAGGAAAGATCATCCACCTGCTAACTCACCTTTCAAAAACCCTCAACAGTCAGAGTTGAGCCAGGCCAAAGCCAGCAGCCTGAAACTCAACCTGAGTCTTCCATTTGGGTTATAGGGATCAAAGTACTTGTACTGTCACCTGTGGCTTTTCAAGGACCACATTAGCAGGAAGATGAACTGAAACTAAATTCCAATGTGGGATTTTGGCATCTAAATCATCATCTTAATCTCAACCCCAAAATCAGATTTAATAAACAAAGTCTGTTCTTGCTCACTATTTTATTTTTCATGCTCCTAACCATTTATGATCCACAGTAAGGTGACATATACTCTATTAATGACAAAATTTGCTTTTATATCTACCACAGGCTATTCCAAATGGAGAAGCTCATAGTAACCAGGGAAAATAAAGTTAATAATTATCGCCATTGACACTCCCATTGACAAGGTGATCACTGATCTCATCTTAGAGTAGATTTGCAAACTGATGACCAGCGCAGAAATCTATGGGGCTTCTCCATTTCATAGAGCTTGGGTGAGCAAGTTGGTGCTAGGTTCACCTCCTTCTTGATAGAGCATATGTCTATGAATAATGATAATCAATCCAAGCCAGATCTCTCCATTGATCCAGTCCCATGGGGACTTGCACAACACTATCCGTGAGCAGCACAATGCCATCCTCTACACTCATACCACCCTGGAGATGCTGATTGTGTCTTTAGGGTGGAAAACGAGGCCGTCTATAACATTTGTCTTGGAAACCTCTGAAGTGAGTGCCCAACTTGTCTTAATAGCCTCATCCTCCATGGACTTGTGAATGTTGATCCGACAGAATTCCAGGGCAACCTGGTACCCTGTACACATACTCATTTACCTCTGACCATACAGGGCCCATCATCATACAGGCCCATGCTAATAAAATAAAATAAAATCTACTATGAACTTCTTTCTATAGCACAGTACTAATGTTTGCTTCAAGTTGGCCAACTAGAGAATGAAATAATGCCCTCACTATGGTAAACTCAGCTCTTACTGCATTCTTTACCATGATCTTGTGGTTTCCAAAAATGTCAGTGCTGCCCTTGCCATTAAAATCATGAGTTGGCACCCTGTGGAATTTAGGATTGGCATTAATTACCAGACTCCCACTGAAGCACCTAGTGAAGACTCTCCAAGGCACAGTGTATGCTGAGCTATCAGGAACAGACTATAAAGAAAACTCTTATAGATGGCAAAATTATAGGAGCGAAATTTAAAAAGCGCAAGTGAAGAAAAATAGAAATATCCCCAAAGCTTAATGGTCAAAGGGGGCAAAGAAATGTGGAAGACATGGAAGTATTTTTGTCTCATCCACAGAGGTAGGAAGATAGGCGAAATGAAAGATAAAGCTGAATACAATCTGAGTTAGGGAACTAGCTGGTCTTATTCATCTGACTTTGAAAGCAGGGAACCAGAAAACAATAATTTGTGAAAGAAAACCAAGCAAGAACTTGGGGAAACAGCAAGCAAGAAAAACCCTGTCCAGGTAATCGAGAAAACAAAGGAAACATAAAAATGCAAAGTTAAATGCAAAGATAAAAGAAATAAAGTTATTACACTAAAAATAAACAGAATTCTTCTCTTAAAGCAAAGAGGCTATTATGTCTACAAAAACTGTTCACAGCTTCTTTTTATAGAAGCATACTTACAGTGAAGTAATAAGGTTAGAAATCCAAGAATCAGTAGGAAGGCACCAGCAATATGCCAACGAAAGAGCAGCAAAAATGTTATGCATATCAGAAAAGGTTTAATTTAAGGCGAAAACATGGGTTAACACTGAACAAATCATTATACAGCAATTAAAGATACAATTTAGGAATTTAGGTAAACCATTAGCAACTACATTGACCACAAACTGGCAGATTAACACATGCAGCAAAAATGTGTAAATTTACAGGGCAAACCTGGGAACTGCTATTCTAATGGGAGACAATATAAGTTTCTCAGAAATAAGCAAGGATTTTAATGGTACACCCAATAAACTCAACCTAATAGACATATGTAATTGTGTGCAAATTATATTTTGTGCTGACTTTTCATAGATGTTTTTGTATAGCTCTTCCCATCTTCCCATGCTACCTCATTGGTGACATGAAGTAACTCATGGTAGGAGTACAGGTAACATGGGAATTGGCAAAAGATACAAATGTTACAAATAACCACACCCAGAGAACTGGCTGTTAAATGTTTGTCAGCATACCACTGAGCCTACAATTAAAAATTAATATTCCTCAAGTGAAAAATACTACTTATATATTCATGGAACAGTTTGGAAACCTAATTTCATCATTAAATCAAACACTTTTCAGAATTTTCAGAATAGCACATTTTTTTCTAACATATCTTTCTCATCACACACAAAAATGTCACTTACAATTGATGATGTCAAAGTGGCAATAACTATTACTTGCAAATTTAAAAACATGTCTGGCAAGTTTTGGACTAAAAGAATAGAGAAATAGGTATGTAAGAGTCATCTAGAATAAAAAGACATACAGAACAATTTATTCAGAATTCATGGGATAAACTAAAGAAATTTAAAATTTTAAATTCTTTTATTATGAAAGAAAGCATATGGAAGGCTAATGTAAAGGCTTATGTAGTGATCTTTAAAACATGGGAAGAATCTTCTCCTCGAAGAGCGGAGACCATCAGCAGAATGGCGGAATGGGACGCCCCCAGCTTTGGTTTCCCTTCATGGGAAGTCTAACAGCAGCTATTCACGAACAACAATACCTTGTGAAACCAAGGACCCAAAGATGATCTTACACATTTAAAATATTTCATTTAAGCTTCTAGGTAATCACAAAGTAAAAATCTATGCTGCATACACAAAGTATGAAGAGAAAGAAATTAAACCATAGCCATGAAAGTGATAAAATTACACAGGAAAACAGCAAGAAAGGAAGGGGGCAGGGAAATAGAACTACCAAATTACCTGGAAATGATTACCAAAATGACATTACGATCTCCTGATATGTCAATAATTGCTTCAACTGTGAATGGACTAAATTCCCGATCCAGAGTGAATGAATGGAAAAATAATATTCAACCACACACTTTCTGGGTAAGTGTCACATCAGTTTTAAAGACACACATAGAATGAAAGTAAAGAAATCGGGGAAAAAAATCTGTGCAAATGGTAACCATAAGAGAGGAGGTACATTTATACAAGATAAAATAGACTAAGTTAAAAATTGCATAATAGGACCTTGGCAGCTTGAGTGACAGCAGCCCTATGCAGTGATGGTGACCTGCTTGTGGAGAGTACCTGGGCAAGCTCAAATCCAATGCCTGGGACTCGACACATGGCCCCGGGGTGATGCCGCACGGTGACCAATTCCTGGCTGCCAGCCGCCCGGTGGCGAGCTCTAGAGTTTTTAGGGTATGTAATTGCTGCCTAGGGACATCCAGGGATAAGACTAGTGTGAGTGTAGGTGAGGGATGAATTCTGGGTGATTCCCAGCAACGGGGTCATGGAATTTGCTTGCAAGCCTGGGGACTGAGATCTGAGGAATTGGAGGGGAGAGTCCATAAGTTCTATTTGGGCCTGACTGATTCACCAACGCACACGGGAATCCTGAGATGGGCTGTTAGCATAGAGCATCACTGACTGTCACACACCAGTCCACATGAAAGCTATGGTTGGGGGTCTATCTGGCAGGACTAGGCACCAGAACCTGCCCGAGTGGCAGGACAGGGGATGCGTCATACTTGGCAGGATCAGGACACTAATCAACATGCAAGAGAACCAGATCCGGGGGTAACTTCTCTGGGAGAAGTGCGGGCCCAACCCTGTGGAAATACAAGTCCCGCTGATTAGCTCACAAGTTGGGATGGTGATGGGCTGAGCTAGGTGTGACCATGGAACTTGCCATCACTTACAGGTAAAGGAACCAACAACAGTCTGGGCAGGTCAAGGCAGCAGCACCTGAATGTGCATCCTAAAACAAGATGTGTGGTGGACTGAGCTGCAACTGGAAGCGGGTAGACCGGGCAGGGACAAGCAAACCTTAACTCTCAAGGGAGAACAGAACTCAGGATGGAGCACAGATCATGCCGAGCTAGGCTCTTACACAAACTGGTCTGCATGAGTCAGGGATACTAGGACACAGAAATGAAGGCGAAGGCCAAAACAGGTGAGGGGCTATGCCAAGCTGGGTCAGAGCAACCACTGGTATGCACATGACCTATGGTTAGGAACAGGTCTGATTCAGAAGCTAATAAGACACCCTAACTGGGTTGGAGTTCCCACTGATGAGTGAGGGGGCTGGAGTGGGGGCTGCATTCTGGTCTGGACATGGCTACAGTCTCCCTTGGCACAAGTGTGGACTGGGAATGAAGGCACCAGGCCAGGCTAGACTCCAGCACCATCTGGTGCCCTGGAGGACCAGGATAGATGTAGGATGGACTAGGCTAGGTCTCTGCTCCTACTGAGCCAAGTGTGAGCAGTGTCTGGGTATGGATGAGCCTTGGCTGGTCTGAAACATCCAACAGTAAGAACCAAAATGGGTTGAAGGCCAGCAAGGAAAGGCCACTGTTCCTACCAGGACAGGAGGTGGACTAAGTAGGGCTGGCTCATGAACCCACTGGTATGTGCAAAATTGGCAATGGGAGAGGTTCTGATGGAGGAGCCTGGGCAAGTCTTCTGGTAGGACACAATCCCTGCAGGTGAGTGCAAGAACCACAATAGGGAGCAGCCCAAACCAGGCCAGGGAAAGGTACTCACCGGCATACATTTGGCATAGGTTGGAGGCAGACCAGGCTGAACCAGTTCACATCACCCACTGGTGAATCCAAGCACCAGAATAGAGTGTGGGTCAGGCCAGGTATGGTCGCAACACATATGAGTGCACATTACGGCTGGGATTGGATGCGTGGTGGGCTGGGCTAGGCTATAATACTCACCAGCATTAGCTGGAATTGGGGGTGGGCCAAGCCAGGCCAGGCTACAACACCCACTGGCAAGTGCCAAGGTGAGGTGGGCCGTACCAGACTGGGCCGCAGCACCCAAACAGCACACGTAGCAACCAGGGAGGGAGGGGCCAAAGTAAGTAGGGGGAATGTGAAGGACTCCCCTGTTAGACAGCCACTCCCACTGGAGAGCATGGGCTGGGATGGGGGCACACCAGACCAGGCAGGCCTACAACACCTGTGGGCCTCACGTGAGCTAGATCAGGGAAAAGCCAGGCTGGGCTGACTGTTCCTACTGGTGCAAGCATAAACTAGAGTGGGTGAATGTTGGTTGGGCTTTGCCACAGCATCAGCTGGCAGAGGCTGGCACTGAGGGCTAATTCTGTCAAGTTAAACCACAGAACTACCTGGAGACTGCATAATCCGGGAGTGGGAGTGGCCTAGGAGGGAAATAGTGGGCGCCTCCCTTTTGGGTTACCACTCTCATTGGAGAGCATGAAAACCAGGATTGGGGTAGGGGTGGCTAGACAGAATGGCACCTGCCAACATGTGTGTGGGATGGGAAGTAGGGCTGGTTGGGTTGCACTAGGTTTCAATGCCCATTGACATGTATGAGAGCTAAATGGGATGTGGGACAGATGTGGTACATACTAGTACGTACTGGTACATACTGGTATATACTGGCAAGCATGGGAACCAGGATAGGGGGCAGGTCTGGTGGGAGTTATGGGGAATCGCCCCAACTAGGCTGCAGCTCCCACTGGTTTATGTGAGGGCCAAGTATGAAGTGGACAGGATCAGGATGGAGTGCAACAACCCTTGGTTTTCGTGGAAGACAGGGCTGGAAACAAAACTAATCCAGCAATTGCAACCACCAGCATGTGCATAAGCTGACTGGGGCGACAGACTGTGCCAGACCCTGTACTGGCAAGCACACACAAGCATCAGGTCTGGGATCACCTCAGACGAAGTTTCTCTGGGGAGCCCTCCAACTGAACTGCTGATCTCAGAACCCCAACCACAAAGAGACTGTGTCAACCAGTGGATTCCGCAGAGATTTCATGGTGCTTGGAGCGGTGAGATTGGCAGCAATTCAGAACTATTGAACCATCAAAACTGCATGAGCAGGACCCTTGAAGCATGCCCCACGTTGGGAACCTGGGATGGATGGAAGGCTGGGTGGAGTTTTTCCCTTCATCTCTTCCCTTACCCTGGATACATAATAATAATAATAATAATAATAATAATAATAATAATGTGGAAACAATGGTCTTACCCACTTTCCTATAGCCCTTGACCCTTTGTGCCTAATCAACTGCATAAAGATTACCAAAATAAAAGAAAATTTCTTGAGAGAAAAAAAAATCACATAATAGACAAGAAGGCCATTACACAATGACATAGAGGAGTTAATGCATTAAAAATGTTATAACAGGGACCAGCAAGTAGCCTAGCGGCTATAATCCTCTCCTTGTACACACCAGGATCCCATATGGGCACCAGTTCTTTCTGTTCCTCTTCCCATCCAGCTTGTGGCCTAGAAAAGAAGTCAAGGATGGCCCAAAGCCTCAGAACCCTGGACCCATGTGGGAGACCTGAAAGAAGCTCCTGGCTTCAGATCGGCTCAGCTCCAGCCATTGCAGCCACTTGGGGAGTGAACCAGCAGATGGAAAATCTTAGTCTCTGTCTCTCCTTCTCTCTGTAAATCTGATTTTCCAATAAAAGTTAATAAATCTTAAAAAAGAATATTATAACAATTATAATTGCTGATTTGTCAAACATTGGGGTACCTAAATACATGAAGCGAACAGCAAGAAATTAGGAAGTGTAAATAAACACCGTCATAATAACAGATGGAGAATTTAACACTGGATAAGCCTTCCAGGCAGAAAATCAATAAGGAAATCTTGGAGCGGAAGTAAAAGGAAATGCTCCCCTCTGTTCCATGTGGACAGAGGTATTCAAGATCTGAATGCACATTCTTACCCAACATGGGTTTAGCATTTGATAAACACCTTTTTAATGAACAAGGGGCCAATTCTCCCCATGAACACAGCTACCAAACTAAAAATAAATGTTAGGAAATGCAATCTGAGAATCCTCAAAATATTTATATCATGCCAACAAATGCTGAAGAGACGCTCAACACTCTGATGTCATAGGATGATTTGATGAAAATAATATATAATAGACTGTGTAATAGCAACCTTCTTTGTGATTATGATGGAGGGTTTAGCAAGTTCATGAAGACTAAAAAAAATGGATGTAAATAGTGAAAAAGAAAAACAGAAAGCTCCACCTTATTGCAGATATATGCTCCAACACTAGAAAATAATTCTCCAGAGGAAGCACTGAGTGATGCAAATTAAAACGCACTAAAAGGGTGCCATATCTCATTTTTCTAAAACAATCACCAAAAATTCTACTACTCACAGTACAGAAGTATGTGTTTAAGCATTTAAGACTTACACATGCCTTTTTCATGCTTAAATGTGTACTTCACTATCCTGAATGTTTGGATTTTGGGTCATTGTAGAGTCAAGTAAGCTTCTTCGTGATCACAAAGGAAAAATCTATAGAGGATACACACAGTATCAAGAGAAAGAAATTAAACCATCCATGGAAGTCATGAAATTACAAAGGAAAACAGCAAGAAAGGAAGGGGGAGGGATAGAACTACAATGGAGTCATTACTCTAGCCTGTCACCTGGTAAAGAGCTGCATCGAGAGAACAGGGAAGAAGATCCAAGCCAGATCTAAATGCAATAGACAAAAATACACATACATGTGTATGCACATAAAACATAATTCTAAGCGTTGACTTTAATATTAATGATCAGACCCTTTTTCAAAAGATTCACATATTTTCAAAGGACTGTACAAAGCAAGGTACAAACTGAAATTACTGAAATGCCATCCTTGCCAGCTCCTACTACAGGCAGAGAAAGCCTGGTGAAGAGTATAAGAAACATGTATTCCAAAGCCATCTTGCTTCCAAAGCACTCCCTCCAGTGTTCCTGGCCTATTTAATGGAACCATAGGTTTCAGGAATGTGCTGTTGAAAGCACTCTCTAATGACTAGCTGGTGTATTAGCTACGGAGAAAAAATGACAGACCAACTATAGCCTGTTGTTCTGTCTGATTACATTTCTCCACCAGGGGGCCCCACTAAAGGTTTGGTTTCCCTCCACAAGCTGTTGCTAAGTCTGATAACTTTGGGGTTACGATGTCTAAACTTGTATTTTCTCTAAACTTCTTCTAAATCCAACCCAACATGTACATGAATCAAAGAGTCGTTGCGAAGAGAGCCTTTGCTTTAAGCAGCTTCCCTTCTCGCACATCCGTCGACAAATGGCATTCATGAAAACGTAGCTATGGAACTCTTTCAGTTGCACACTCCGGAGTTACAATTCATGCTTGAATTAATAAAATCAGGAAAAGAAAAAGAAATCATTCAGCTGGATTAAATGATCCTAGACATCTCACACATTTAAACTTAAAAAGTAGGGCCTGGCGCAATGGCGTAGTGGTTAAAGTCCTCGCCTTGCACGCGCCAGGATCCCGGCAGCGCCCTGCTTGTGGCCTGGGAAAGCAGTTGAGGACGGCCCAAAGCTTTGGGACCCTGCACCCGCGTGGGAGACCCAGAAGAGCTCCTGGCTCCTGGCTTCAGATCAGCTCAGCTCCATCCATTGCGGTCACTTGGGGAGTGAACCAGCAGACAAAAGATCTTCCTCTCTGTTGTTCCTCCTCGCTGTATATCTGACTTTCCAATAATAAATAAATAAATCTTTAAAGGAAAAAAAACCAGGGGGAATTGTTACTGTTTCACAAAATCTCTATTTGGTATATTTTAGTGGTTCTGGTGCAGTACCATTTCATTCTTCCATTGGATTCTCACTGGCTTTTATTTTAATCCCACTTTTTACATATTAGTAGAGCAAAAGCTGCAAGCACATGGGTTTGTGTCTTGAGAAATAACTGCTCTTAATTTGAACTGATCAAAAAATATTACTTCATTATAAACAACATTTTTCTTTTTATTAAGATTGTGTGTATTTGTTTGAGAGGCAGACACACACACATAGAAAGAGAGAGACAGAGACAGAGAGAGAAAAAAAAGGCAGAGGTCTCCCTTCTGCTTGGTCACCTCCAAGCCCTGTCATGGCCATGCTGGCTGAGGCCAAAGCCAGAAGCCAGGAGCTAAACCTGAGTCTCCCACATGTGTGGTGGGGACCGAACTTGAACCGTGGCCTGCTGTAACCCATTAGTGGGAACCAGGAGAGGGGCTGGGACTCAAAACACAGGCACTGTGATGCTGAATGCAATATGCGCATGCCAACTGGCATCTTCAGTGCTATGTCAAGTGCCCGTTCCAGTCATCACCCTTTTCATTTTAAAGAAATGAGCCTTGTTCATCATTCATCTTGGATTTTTCATAGTTGTTCTTTGTGCATTTTTTGGCTACAGCTTTGAAAGTCACAAAATTTCAAGTTTTTCATGGGAAGTCTTTAACCCATAACTAGATGCATGCGAGTAATCTGTTTAGTAAAAATAGTTAACAATTAATCTTCAATCTCTTAACACTCAGTATCCTTAGCCACCTTCTGAGATCATGGAAGAGCTCAATGTAGGGACAAGATAGACCCTGATAGGACCATAGCCCGTATTCAATGGGTGGTCAGCCCAGTTATTGGGGTACAACTTCCCACTACAATACTGACCAACAAACCCAATCTATATTGAGAAGTTACATTTGACCCATTTCTTATAAAATGATAAGTATCTTGCTGTAAAGATACATTTGTTCTCTTCATTTTTCATATTAAAAAACAGTGAACAATTATATTACCAAAACTATTCCTTATGCCCAAAATTCTGCTTTGTCCACCATATTAGAAATTCCATGTTTGTGGAAACCAGCAGAGCAGGAATTAGAGGAAGGGTCAGGAAGGAATCAGAGATGTTAGGGTCTTGATTTTGTAGCAGAGCACAGTAAGTCATCACTTACAACTCTGGCATCCCATACCAGTGTTGGTTCCAGTCCCCTCTGCTCTGCCAGCTTCCTGCCAGTGTGTCTGGGGGAGGCCGCAGAAGATGGGCCAACGGGGAGAGAGGGATGAAGCTCCTGGCTCCTGGATTCAGCCTGCCCCAGATCTGTCTATTAACAGCCATTTGGAGAGTGACTTAGCAGATGTAAGACTCTCTCTGAATCTCTTTCTCTCTACCACTCTGTCTTTCAAATAGATAGTAAATAAATAAAATACATTTAAAAAAAATAAGAGAGAAGGGAGTTAGGTGGTCAAAAGGCAAATAATAATGAATAATGGCTTATTACTCAACAAAAACTCATCCTTTTTTTCAGTACTCTCTTTTTATGGACAATGCTTTAAGCTTTTCCTTATCATTTACAAAGACTTCCAGGCATTTAGATGAATCCTAACTACAACATAATTGCATTTCCATGTTAACATTTCTGAAATAATTTTATTATAATTTGTGTTGTATTTCTAAGCTACAGAAGTGTTTGCTCACATTTTAAAACAAAAACTTCTCTGAATCAAAAAGAACACATTCTGTTTCTAAGTGGGAATAGATTTTTAATTAAAATAGCAAGCTATGATTTCATACAATTCATTAAAACGGTGTTTGTATTTCTTTTTTTAAGTTATATGTTGCATCTTCTAACGCCAAAAATTCAATTCAACAAGGTTGTCTACTATGGAAAAATCATCTTCATTCAGTTGTGAAGAAGACCAATTTTCATCTACTTCACACTTTTCACTCTCAGGACTTTGTTCTGCTGAGCTTGGGAAACCAGCAATGACATTCCATCAGCCTTTCAAGCTTCTATTACAGCCGGAATAATCATCTCAAGTACGCTTCTCTTTCAGCACATTTCCAAAGACGTTATCACACTAGGAGACATATCTGTTTATCAACATGCTTTTCCTTCTAGAGCAAGGTGAATTTTCTCTTCCTATGCCCTTTCTTACTGTTTGCATTCATTCCACTGAAGAACTATTTCTCCAATTGTGACGGGGTTTCGTACGAATAAAATAAATTTTTTTTTGATACGAACTACCAAAAAGCAGGTAAGCTAATGCATGTATTTCAGTTCTAATATTACAAGTAGTTTATCCCAAGGATTTGAAAGAAACAATTAAAATAGTGCCCTATACTCTAGAATAACAAAATATCAACAGTGTTTGTGCTAATGTCAGCCATACTGAAAGACAAGAGTGATTAAGTGTAAGTTTGCACCACACACCCCAGCTGTAGGCCCCTGCCTAGGCTGCCTTGTACCTAGGCAAGTGCTGGGAGAAAAGCAGCCAAAGTGCTGGCTGAACCCATTCGTCAATGAAATTGAGCCCCAGGTCATCTTTCTTTTAAAGTACCTAAGCATCTATGACCAACACATCCACCAAAAGTGTAATGACAAATAAGAAGTTGTGTTTTACGAAGAGAAGGTCATCTGAGTGACTTCTACAACAATGAGGCTAGTCTGCTCTGAGCCAGGCAGCGCACTCACCTGGACTCTGTTTCGAGGATTATTCTTTGCAGTGTGAGATCACAGTACTACTCATGTGGGTGAATCTGGTCTTATAAAAAAAAAATGTTGTTTGTTGGAAACAGTTGAGATGCACCATCTTCCTACTCTTCAGGAGATAAGCCAGGTGCCCACTGCCTTGGGCACAATGAGAAGTCCCAGTGTGGCCCTTTTGTGAAGAAACCAACAGATGGAAGGTTTCTGTGTATGTTTCTTACTCTCTTTCAGGCAAGAGTTGATGTTGCAGGCATGAGTCCAACATCTGTTGTGCATAGAAGAAGAAGAAGAAGAAGAAGAAGAAGAAGAAGAAGAAGAAGAAGAAGAAGAAGAAGAAGGAGGAGGAGGAGGAGGAGGAGGAGGAGGAGGAGGAGGAGGAGGAGGAGGAGGAGGAGGAGGAGGAGGAGGAAGAGAGAAAGAAAGAAAGAAAGAAAGAAAGAAAGAAAGAAAGAAAGAAAGAAAGAAAGAAAGAAAGAAAGAGAGAGAGAAGAAATTGAAGAAGAAACACACACAGAAGGGCAAGATTTCATGTTACAGGGAGATGAACAGTAGGAAGCTGCACTGACCTCAGCCACAGAAAGACACCAGAAAAACAACGGAAGGACTATGTTCCCAGGAGACTGAATGAGAAAAGTTTTCAACAGACAGCCAAACAAAACAGAGATTCAACAGCGAGGTGATGAGAGAAAACAGATGCACAGCCACCAGCTACGTGTCTCCAGCAACTCCTGCTTCTACCCTGCTGTCACCCAGCAGTGATGTGCCTTCTTATCAGAGCAAGGGCAAGGGGAATTTCTGTGGCAATGCCGCTGGTAGCTTTGACTGAGGGAGGATTCCATGGTCCTCACTGGGCTTCAGTCCGGATTCAGGACTGAACACTTTGCTGAGTAAAAGCAGGTCACAGCGCTTAGACCGCCCCTTCTCCCACCAAGGCACCAGACTAAACATATTGAGGCACAGTTACAACTGATCTCTGTCCTGAGCCCAGAACAGTCAGTTCATGCAAGGGTTGGGGCAGCTGCCAGGGCAGAGAGATCCTCTACCATCTGTGACCGTGAATAATTCAGTGCTGAGAGGGTGCAGCTTGTGATGGGGTTCCTGCAGTCTGAATAGGGAAACTCAAGCCTCCTTAGGCAGGGAAAACATTCTGGGGAAGGACAGGGAGACATATTACAGGGTGGACTGGGGCTCTGCATGGTGCATGTGCCTAGGCCAGCGAGGTACAAAGACACTAAGAACTCACTCTAGGCTGTGACTCAGTGGGCTCTGACACAGAGAAGGGCTTGGACTGGGAGCATACTAGCCAGCTCCAGATCCCCTCTCCCTGCTAGCTCTAGCCAGAGGTGCTACACTACACCCAGTGTGGGCATCACTCTGGACTCTTGAGCTATGCACAAATGGTGGCCAGGGACCCTGGATCCAGCCAGCACACAGTCTTATACTCCAGCACAAGCCCCAGGTATACCACCAAGCCAAAGAAGCACAATTTCAACAAAAAGTCTTCAAGGAAAAACACTATCCACCAGGAGAAGTGGTCAAGATGCATAATAAGTGGTCCCCAGATATGTAAAAATCGACATAGAAACACTAGACCATGAACAAGGAAGAATCCTTCTGTTATGGGTGAGAAATTCCACAGATTAAAGCAAAGAGAAAAAGAAAAAATACAGATACAAATACTGAAGAAATAACAAACAGAAATATTAAAAATGAAGTCAATAAAGTGAATAAAAATATAATGGAAAGCCTTAATAACAGAGTTGGTGAGGCCGAAAAAATAATTACTGACCCAGTGTAAAAAGTCTTGGACAGAAAAAAAAAGTGAAAGAGAATGAGAAGAGGAAGGAGAGGGGAGAAGTAGGGGAGGGGTAAAGGGAGAAGAAAAGAATGTGGAAAGGGAGGAGAAAGAAAAAAGAGAAGAAAAATTTGAAAGACTACAAACAGTGTTTGAGATTTACGGGATACCACCAATGACCAAATAGAGAAGTTTCAGGATTTCCTGGCGGTATTGAGGAAAAGAATTGCTTAGAAAAGTTACTCAGTGAGATAATAGCAGAGAATTTCCCAAATTTAGAGAAAAACATGAACATCCAAACGCAGGAAGCATATAGAACCCAGAAAGGCATGAGCAGTCCTGTTCCTCAGCATAGCATATTATAACCAAACCTTCAAAAATAAAATATAACGAGAACATCTTAAAATACGCAAGAGAGAAATGCCAGGTCACCTTCAAGGGCTCTCCAATAGATGGCCACGCATTTCTCACAGAAACTCTACAGCCCAGAAGATGACAGAGAAGTGTCCAACAACTGTAAGAAAAGATCTACCAACATGGAATACTTAACCCAGTGAAGCTTTCATTCACAAATGAAGGAAAAATGCAGACCTTCCAAGACAAGGAAAACCTGAAAGCATTTGTCCCCACTTGGCCTTCTGTACAGAGGATGCTAAGGATATACTTCATACAAAAACGAAGAAAGACATTCAGGATGATGAAAGGGTGTGAAAGTAGGAAACCTAGTAACAAAGGAAGGAGATTCAGAACAAACCATAAAACATGCTTGGAAAGATGGCGGGAACAAGTTACTACTTATCAATAATAGCTTGAAATATAAATGAACTAAATATCCAATTGAAAGATACATACTGGCTGGCTGGGTTTTTTCAAATATTTATCTGTATGCATCCCACAAGAAACATACTTTGCCAGTAAAGATACATGCAGACTGAAAGTGAGAGGATGGTAAAAGTTATGCCATGCAAGTGGGAATAATGAACAACCAGAAATAGCTACACTCAAATCAGAGAAAATAGACTTTAAGGAAAAAAAAAAAAACTAATAAAAGAGCCAAAGAAAGTCATTGTGTAATGATTAAAGCAGCTATCCAGCAAGATGTGACTACGGTAAATGCATATACGCCCAATGCCAGGGTACGGATTTGTGAGACAAATGTTAATAGATCTAAAGGGAGACATATAAACTGCAATACGATAACAACTACATGGAGGAGGTAGAAGGGCCCCAAATGCTTGGGCCATCCTGTGCTTTCCCAGGCCATAAGCAGAAAGCAGCATAGGAAATGGAGCAGCTGGGACTAGAACCAGTGCCTAGTTTGGATACTGGCACCACAAGGCAGCGGATTAGCTTGCTGTGCCACCATGCTGCCTGTAGTATATTTTAATGAAGTTTTTAAAAAAATATTTCATATTCTAATCTTAAAGCAGAGTTACTTCTTTTCCCAGAAATCTCCCATTTTTGCTCCTGAGAGATCCTCCAAATCATCATCTTTATGTCAATTGTAACCATAAAATATTTGTCACATCCAAAAAACCTCTTTACAGTAACATGAGGCTAGTGCTTATTCATAAAATTGGCCATCATAGCCTAGCCAAATTAATATACAAACTTTAAATACCATATAGTTCTTTTTTTTTTTAAAGATTTATTTTATTTTCATTACAAAGTCAGATATACTGAGAGGAGGAGAGATAGAGAGGAAGTGGAGCTGCCGGGATTAGAACCAGCGGCCATATGGGATCAAGGCGAGGACCTTAGCCACCAGGCCACGCTGGCAAGCCCTAAATACCATATAGTTCTATTGATGCCTCAAATGGCTGATCTTCCAGACATTGTTCACATAGCATTCTGCTAGATTAATCGATGTACCTTTTCTTCTACAAATTTCAAGGTAACTGCCTCATACATGCAGCCTAGATCTTTCAGAAATAAATGAGCAGATGCTGTTGAGGGTTAAGACTCTGCCTGAAGTTCTAGCATCCCAAATGGATGCTGATCCATGTCCTGGCTGCTCCACTTCCTATCCAGCTCCATGCTAATGCCCTGGGGAGTCCCCAGAGGAGTCCCAGAGGAAACTCCTGGCCATGATCTGGCTATGGGAACAATCTGAGAAGTAAACAAGCAGATGAACACTCGTTCAATGTCACTTCCTCCGTAACTCGAACTTTCAAAGTAAATAAATGAATTTTTTAAAATAATTAGATGAGAAAGTAAGTTTTATAGTTGTTTAAAAACAAAATGAGGGCCCAGCGCAGTAGCTTAGTGCCTAAAGTTCACGCCTTGCATACACCAGGATCCCATATGAGCACCAGTTCATGTCCTGGCTGCTCCACTCCCTTCTAGCTCCCTGCTTGTGGCCTGGGAAAGCTGTTGAGGACAGCGCCTGGGCACCCTGCACCCACATAGAAGATCCAGAGGAGGTTCCTGGCTCCTGGCTTCAGATTGGCTCAGCTCCGGCCATTTTGACCACTTGTGGTGTGAACTAGCGGTTGGAAGATCTCTCTTTCTCTCCTTCTCTCTGTAAATCTGACTTAGCAATAAAAATGAATAAAACTTTGAAAAAAAATAAAATGAAATGAAAACCCTAGAATACTTTAGGTTCCTTCTATAAAAACACAGGAATAAACCAAAATTTGAAAGCATTCTTGGATCAGATATCTAATACTATAGCACCACAAAGCATATATTTGAAGTTGTAAATAGCATAGCTGAAATCAAGATACACACACACACCATACCAGAGTGTACTGTTTCTTCCTTGAGAGTTTTTTTTCCTTTCATAGGACAAAGAAATACAATGTTTTCAGGAGTTCACATTCTTTGTAATTGCTTTGGTTTTCAGTAAAGGGGAAATCAGTGTTTCATTATTGCCCAACATTCTACCTTAAGTAGAGAAAATGTGGGATGAATTTATTCTGTGTCTGCCACAAATGAGCATCCCATTTCTCTAAAAGTTTGTTTTATTTATTCAATAATATATTGTTATTCAGCGTCGTTGCATGTCAGCTATGTCTGAAGTTATCCCCTGGGTACTGGTAATAGAGTGATTCTCAACACGGAGGTGGTCGGCTGTGTTTTTACAACTGTGAAGCAGACAGGTAGCATTTTTCCTCTGTGCATAAATGCAAAAGCATTGCCTAAATGGCTATCCCCACCTGACAGGTGCATTTGCAAAGCAGAGACAATGTTTGTATATGCTGAGTCATACTTCTAGAAATAGGCTGATTTCCCAACACCCTCATCGTCCTTACTCTCAAAGCCACCATTTTTCTTTGTCTTTTGGCACTTCAGAGGTTTTTTTTCCTGACAGTGCTGATCATCATTTACTTGCCTGTTGCTGTTTCCATTTCACCAGTATATGCCCTCCCCCAGAAGCAACTGCTAGAATAGGACAAGTGTTTTTTAGGAGATATTTTTGGAATGAATGAATGGTAATTCACAATCATTTGAATAACAATATCCACCCTGGGCAGGATGAGAAAAGCTTTCCCTCCTCATTGATCAAACGGGCAGGCTTTGAGCTATCTATGTTACTATCTCCTATGTGTGAAACGTACCAACAACAGCAGGAATCTTTTCTTAACCTGAGAAAAATACCCTTTAACATAATGCTCAAGGTATCTATTGTGTGTCTTAAAGTAACATCTGTCTTATTCATATAATATGTTCCGTGTCATCCTTCGGGACACTGAGAACACAGTCTTCCAAGTCCTTTTCTGTGTTCTGTGACTGAGAACCATGGGGCTGTGGCCAGTCCTCAATGCCTTGTATCTGTGCTGACGCCAGGTAGCTATAAACAATCACTCGTCACTTGTACCTGGTTCCCTCCATGGCCAGCCACCTAGCTGAACATCTACCAGTTTCATTCTGTGTTAAATGGGAATCTGTACCTCAAACCCTGCATCTCTGGGAGGAACAGTTGTTCCCTTATAAACAAATCCTGGTTGTCATCTTTCCTACTGCCTCATCGTGGGGTCCTTGGCAGGCTTCTGGCCTTTTCATGGCAAAGTTCTTCATTCGCGTTCTGAGATTTCTCAGCTGGCCAGGAGGACAATCAACACCAGGACTTCGAAAGTTTGAGGAGGAAAAAAGAAAGCGATTCCTGTTATAGAGTAAGCTACGGATACTAACAAATGCGAGCTATGTTCTACACTGTGCGAGTCAGCGCTGCAGAAGCTAATCTATGCAAGGCCAGAATAGCAGGTGAAGGAGGGAACGAGCCATGCCATGAGTGCCTGCTGGCTAGCTGACTCACCAGCTTTTTCCCCTTTCATTAACCTCTAAGTCAAACAGAATTGTCTCTCTGTGTGTTATGCTGCTCTTAGCAGTAACCCAAACCTTAAAGCAATTGGGACAGGAAGGAGAAAGCAAGAATGTCTGATCACTTTGTATAAACCCTTGATATCAAAAGGACACAGCCTTCTTCCTTCTATTGCCATTAAACAAAATATGGTTCAGCGGTTTACTTCACCAGAAGACATCTTGGCAATTCTCTTTGGCTATAGTTTATCGCTTTAGTCTACCAACCATTATTTCAAGATAAATGTGACAGGATCCATGAAAACTGTGTGTCTCTTGAAGAAAAATAAGTAGAGAATTATTAACTAGGTGAGAGAGGCACAATGTTCATAGATCCTCACTGGGCTATTGAATTTCTAGAGTTATGATATGTCTCAAAGATCCCAAACAATATATGTGGCATGCTAATGTCACTCTAAATTTTCGTGCGCATAAGAGACACAGATAACTAAAAGGAATCATTCAGTTAGAACTTCTCATTATGCATGAGAGATATTCTCCACAGTGAAATAGATTTTAAAATAAAACCGTATTGCTGCACTCCCAAAGGGAATGTGCCAAGCAGATAAAATAGTTCTCCATTTGGTGTGAGTAACTGAGATAAAGTGTTCTTCCACAGCCGTTGGTTATTGCTGCTGAAGAACCTAGATGTTTTCTGCCTTTTGTAATTCCTGCCTTAATGGCTTGGCTGGGGGCTGTGTGAACTCCAGGCCTGACAGTCTAGGTGACACCCGGCAGGACACCTGGCAGGTCACACAGGCAGACCATTCTTCAGGAGGGAGGTCCCTGGTGTTTGATAAGATCCACCGCCCTATAGCTCATCAGTTTGTACTTTTTGAAAGTTGCTTGTTTCAAATCCACCTGCTAGATCATGACTGTATAATTAATAGCTTAAAATGTATAAGAACGCTGGGCTGTGCAACTGGGGGCCTCTGGCTCACTCTCTCTCCTTCTCTTTTGCCTCAGCTGTGGCTGCCCCTCCCCCGCCCAGCCCTGCTGGGCTGGGGGAGGTGGCTGGGAGACCTAGGTTAAGTTCAATAAACCACCTTTATGGCTTAGCACCGACTACAGACTTAATGATTTTCTGGGGATTTCAAAATCCGGCACAACACTACCTTCAGGTGAACCATTAAAATTAACCGTAGGAGAGCCCACTGTCTATATCCATAGGCTTCTAACTGCATTCATGAATTCAAACAGCCAAAGAGGCTAGCTACAGTGAAGCCTGCACTACAGCTGTACTGGAAAAGCGTGAATTTTTAAAAAATGTATTGTCATTCTGTAAATAATAGTTCTTTGTAGAACTGTTTACATATCAATTTATACTGCATCCATTAATACAAATAATCTAGAGATGATTTCAAGTATGCAGGAGGAAGTACATAGCTTATATGCAAATGTTACACTGTTTTGTCTAAGGGACCTGAAAATCTGTGGATTTCCATATCTTCAGAGGATTATGGAGCCAATATATCAGAGATACCAAGGGAAAATTGTATTTATTAAGCATAGCATAGCAGTAGAAGAAAATTATTCTGCATTCCTTACTACGAGCAAGCAAGCTCTCCTCTAAGCTCTCACTTATAGTCATTCCCTTCATGTTCACAGAATCCCATGCAGTACATGCCACGGCTAATCTCATATGACATGTTAGGGAATGAAGGCACAAAGCGATCAGGTCTAAATTCACAGAGTAAGTTTAACTTTGAGACAATGAGAGGGTTAAGGAAACCAGAATGTGTTATCCCAAAGATGCCTAGTTGACATAGTTACGTTTGAGTTAAAAGCAGCAAAGAAGTAGTAAACAGAGGAGGGGTTATTTTATCCTCCCTGTCTTTCCATCCTAAAACAGAACGTAAATCCTGCTCGAGTGAGGATAGCTGCTATCAACACAACGGCACCAGAGGAACCTGCACACTGGCCTTGACCTGCAATCCATTCCCCTTTGTATTTCCCTCCTCCAAGTTTCCTTCCTCTGGAGGCCTCAAACTGCTTTTCTTTTTTCCTACCACTTCTCTAATGTGCATTATTCCATGTTCCTCTGTAAGTTTTAGACCACAGCTTTCCGTTACCCGTCATTTACATGTCTCCCATTCTGTGTGCACTGCATGCCTGAATCCATCTTTTACTACAGGGTTCCAACCCAACTGCAAACCTATAAGGGTAAAGAGAAATTATATTTCCTTCCCAAAAGGCAATATTCTTGCAAAAAGAATAATATTTTTATGACCAAAATGTTTCCATTAAGTCAACTTTGGCTCAGGAAAAGATTTACCTTTTAAAAAGAAAAAAAAAAATCCTTGCCTTAGGCGAGGCCTTTCCACCAAGCTATTTGCAGTTTGTATATTATAATGCATGGTGTGTCCTCCTGCTGACAAAATGAAATTGAAGCCAGTTCTAACTAAATAGCCTCAGTGTGAGCAAAGAGGACCTGCTGTCTGCTCCAGTGGGTTGTGCTATCTCTGATGCTTTCCTAGTTCTCTGAGTGCTATAGGAAGAGAAAAACCAGAAGACAGTTGTCATACCCAGGAGTTTTCCCAAAACAGTCATTCTAGAAACTATCATCTCCTAAATCAAAAACTTAGCGAGGAACTATGTTGCGTGGGGTTCGTCAGTCAAATTCTCCCTGTGTGAGGAGTTCTGGCTACAGCCGGTGAGCCGGTGACCCTTTCTAGCTAGACTGAACTTAACAAATAAGATTCGTTCAGTGGGGCTGTGCCCCAGAACATTGAAAAGCACAATTTAGTAAGAGAAGTAGCTTTGAAGCACACTGACTACTGCTTCTCTTCCCAGGTGTCTTGTGAATTCTGAGTCTCTTACCAAACTGAATCACGGAGACCAAGGTTCCCCAGGTCAAATAAGCTGTGCTTAATCCTAGGCAGCTTCCAGGTAACCAAAGGCCTCACATCCCGCTACACACAAGAAGGAAAATACCTCTGCTTCTGTCTCAGAGCCTAGATTCTTCCTCTAAACAACAAGGTTCTTTTTACTACGAGTTCAAGACCCCTAAGCCTTCAGCACAACGGTCCATGTTATGATGGAAGTAAGGAACAATGCACACCACTTCTCCTCTCGCCTCCCATATCCTGTTTGAAAGTCTCACAGCCGATGTGCTTGGGAGTTAGGGAAGAAACCAAAATGTTCATGCTAATCTCAGGCCCTTGGAGGGCCTACACCTGTTTCTCTAGCAGGATGCATTTAAGATAAAATTTAGGATCATCAGAAGACCACAACACCATGAATGCATAATTAATAATATCCAAGTTTGATTTAACATTCACAGTGTGCCAGGGACTTTTCTGAAGGATTTATACGTTTTAAATCAATTTGTCCTCACAGTGAAACTCTATGAGGTAGGTACTAGTCTTTTCATCCACTTTTTTACGGACGAGAGAATTGAGGCACAAAGAGATTAAGTAATTTACCAAGGTCACACTGCAAGTTAAAGGCGGGACCATACATTTATATCTAGCCATGCAGAACCCCTGCGCTTAATTGCTATATGACAGTGTCCTCTATGAATAATGTCATTCTGCCTTCCTCTTCCTGGTCCCAGAGGTAAAGGAACAACTCCTTGCTTCAGGGGCTTCTGGAGACATATTTCAGAAATCCATTGATCTTGTTGTTGTTGAGCAAGAGCGAGAAAGAAATTGATTGATTTTGATGCTATCACTTAAACATACACACATTTAAAAAAACATCATTTCCATATTTATCCTGCAAAGGCTCCTTGGACATATCTCTCTGGCTTTCCAAGATGGAGATGAAGACTACTCATATCCAATGCCTCCCCCTTGTGCTTATGACACTTCGAGAAATCAGTGGAACCAAAAGCATCGGGATAGCTCACAATGAGAGCAGAGCAGCCTAATTGGAGGGTGATGTCTGCGCCAGTCTGATCCTTCCACTTCTAAGCAGTGTGGATTTATTGGTACAAACGTATCAGTTCCAAAACCTCCTCGGTATTCCTGACATCTATGTGGACTCAAGGAGCAAAGAGAAAATTTCACTGTAGGTTACAAAAGTAATCAAATCATTGAAGCCTCTTCTCCACACAATTTCAAACTAGCTAACTCCATTCCTCTTTGAGAATGCAGGAAGAACGTTTTCAGGGTCTAGAATATAAGTCAGGATCTAAGGAGAAGATTACAAAGAGAATTTGGCTTATCTTGCCCATATGTGCAATTTTATCTTGTTTTGTCTTACATCACAGAGACCTAGACGTACACCTGGAGAATGAATGAGTCAGCACAAAAGCATTCATTCAGTCTGGTCCATTTTAGTTTAAGGCAGCCAGGTAAGACTTTTTAATTCTAA
The DNA here is from genome assembly GCF_030435755.1 of Ochotona princeps. Taxonomy (NCBI): domain Eukaryota; kingdom Metazoa; phylum Chordata; class Mammalia; order Lagomorpha; family Ochotonidae; genus Ochotona; species Ochotona princeps. Next base: position 15,124,583 of record NC_080844.1, on the reverse strand, counting down.
TTTGTTCTAGAACTCTTTATGGAAAATTTGCAGCCTAAAATATAACAAGAATATAAATCTTCATTCATATTTATACACCAAAGCTTATCTTAGTCGTTCCATTACTGATCCACTTATAATATGAGCCTTTCATGACAGTTGGAAGGTAAAGGTCATCTAGGGGCCAGCGTGGTGGCCTAGTGGCTAAAGTCCTCACCTTGCCTGCACCAGATTACATGTGGGTGCTGGTTTGTGTTCCAGCAGCTCCACTTCCCATCCAGCTCCCTGCTTGTGGCCTGGGAAAGCAGTTGAGGATGGCCCAAAGTCTTGGGACCTTGCACCCATGTGGGAGATCCGAAGAGGCTCCTGGCTTTGGATCAGCTTAGCTCTAACCGTTACAGCCACTTGGGGAGTGAACCAGTAGATGGAAGATCTTCCTCTCTGATTCGCCTCCTCTCTGTATATCTGACTTTGCAATAAAATAAATGAATCTTTAAAAAAAAAAAAAAAAAGGTCATCATCTACTGGAAACTACATGCTCTAAACTCACATGGTAGGTATAGTATAGTAATAGTGATAAAGAAATTGATCTTTGGAATCAGACCAAAGTTGAAAGTTGAAGTCTAGCTCTTGTGAACTCAATTTTGAACCTCTTACAACCTCAGCTTTTCCCACTTTAGAAATAGAGTAATAATGCATACCAGAGTTACTGTAAGGGTAAAATCATGTAATCGATTCAAAACGGCGAACACTGCCTCGCCTGTGAGATTTGCCTAACAAGTGGATGGAAAACATGGAGTCGGAATGTGCTGAGCACACATTCTCCATGTAAATTTTAAATCCTCATTTTTATCACTAAATGCACATTGGACAAATACCAATTTTTTCCTTCAAAAATCCTATTTGTGTCCCTTTGGGTCACTGAACCTTTCAAAGAATAATTGTGATATTTGAGTGACTTGCCAAAGGGGCTTGGCAAGAGTGTCTCATCACAATGACTTTAGAAAGTCTTGCCTTCACAATGAGAATACATTTTACTAAATGAAAAAAAAAAAATTGGTGTGGTTTCCAGAAATGCTTAACTTACTTTTAGGCCGCAGAGTCCTCATTTAAATGAATCTCAAACTGTATTCCAAAGTTACTTTAGTGAAAACAGTTTTTGACTGTTCCATACCCCAAGGCATCAATCTCAAGTGTTATTCTGAATACCAACAGAAGGAGGAACCACTCAGACTCTTGGTCCCATTCTATTGTGCCTGTACTAGGAGGGTCTGACTTTGTCACATGCACACACATACTTATTTGATGAGAAGAGCTATAAAATGTAAGACACATGTTGGTTATGAAAACATTTTATTCTTTCAAATGATCGTGGCTTTCACCAGCAATCCAGTTCCATGAGAGGAATATTGCTGGATTTGAGGCAGAAATGAAGATCAATGAAGTAAATGCTATAAATGGAGATAATGCACCAAGGCTAGAATATTTAACTGCCAGCATTTAGTGAGCTTAACACTAGCCAGGTTCTGTATTTAATACTTTGACTTTTTTTTTTTTAAAGATTTATTCATTTTTATTACAGCCAGATATACACAGAGGAGGAGAGACAGAGAGGAAGATCTTCCGTCCGATGATTCACTCCCCAAGTGAGCCGCAACGGGCCGCTGCGCGCCGATCCGATGCCGGGAACCTGGAACCTCTTCCGGGTCTCCCACGCGGGTGCAGTGTCCCAAAGCATTGGGCCGTCCTCAACTGCTTTCCCAGGCCACAAGCAGGGAGCTGGCTGGGAAGTGGAGCTGCCAGGATTAGAACCGGCGCCCATATGGGATCCCGGGGCTTTCAAGGCGAGGACTTTAGCCGCTAGACCACGCCGCCTGGCCCTAATACTTTGACTTTTAATACTTTTATGTCCATATCATCTTATTTAGTCATCTAGTCTCTGAGGTGTTTACAACAGATGCTGATTAGGAAGACTGCAGCACAAAAGGTATAACTTGCTCCAGAGAAGCAGTGAATTCAGAACTAAAACTCAAAAACTAAAGCCAAAGATTTAAGATTTCTCACACTGCAATTTATATTCCCTACGGATCAAATTATCAGATGGTAAAATCTTGCCCTCTTTAGTTGGAACATGTAGTCACATAGGCCTAAAGTAGCATCAGGTACCACCATGTAGAAGGACCATTTCACAGGCTCTCTGTTTATACCAGCAACAGGAAGATGCACCCAAAATCCTCTGCCGACTGAGGAATAAACTAGACGTCTCTAAAGATCAACTGATTCTAAATACAGTTTGTAACTGTGGTGTTTCCAGTTATAATTATTTTATTGTTTATATCACGGTCCAATTCCAGATCAATTTGTTTCATATGGTAGGTTTCCTTGCTCACTAACTTTTCCCAGCTCACTTTCATAAATAGATCTTCATGATCAGAAACAAAATAAGGAACCACAGCAATGCCAGCTCCACCCCCCCGGGACTAACTCCTGAAGGCAAGCTTCAGATCTTCACTTGCTTTTCAGACAACATTGGAAATAACTGGGTTGCACAAGGTCTGTGTTTATGAAATTATTCTGCAGAACAGTGTCTATCTTAGGAAGAATCTGTCACCCATTTCCATGGATTTGCTAAATGGGCACAGAAATTTGTGGAAACTCATACAATTTTTTTTAAGCCACCATATTTAGTATTCAGTATGGTGTCTTTTTTTTTTTTAAAGATTTATTTATTTTTGTTGGAAAGTCAGATATACAGAGAGGAGGAGAGACAGAGAGGAAGATCTTCCATCCGATGATTCACTCCCCAAGTGAGCCGCAACAGCCGGAGCGTGCCGATCCGAAGCCGGGAACCAGGAACCTCTTCCAGGTCTCCCACGCGGGTGCAGGGTCCCAGAGCTCTGGGCCGTCCTTGACTGCTTCCCCAGGCCACAAGCAGGGAGTTGGATGAGAAGCGGAGCTGCCGGGATTAGAACCAGCGCCCATATGGGATCCTGGGGCGTTCAAGGCGAGGACTGTAGCCGCTAGGCCACGCCGCCGGGTCCTCAGTATGGTGTCTTACATACATCAGTGGGCCTGGACATCTAGTCCAAATTTAAAAATATAAGTATCCCTACTCTAGTAACAATTATTCTCTGCAAAGTCCATGACTGTATGATGTGAAGAAAACGAGTTCTTCAGAAACACGTAATGATTGTATAATGAATGTCACAAAAATTAGATTATAAGCTATCCTGTCCCTTTGTAGAATGTTAATTTTATGATGGGTTCCTAAAATATCTTCCAGACAGGAAGATTAATCTAGGCAGCATGTAGCTTCCCAATAGAGCTCCATGCTCTGAGATTTAGTTACCTCGGCAGCTTTCACATGTACAAGTGGTGGCATAGGGTAACTGGAAGAATTTCTAGACCAAAGACCTAGATTGTAGCCCTGGCTGTGCTGTTAGAATTTATTTCATTGAGATAAATATTTTCATCTTCAAAAATGGGTGAATGGTATTAATGATCCCTAATATCTCCTGGAAGCCTTGAGGGAAGAGGAAAAGTTGTAGTGTCTTTTGCTATGCCCTCAACTTCTCAGACTTGTTTATTTCTCTCTTTCCACACTATGGGAACGTGGGTGAGTACTGGAATTAGTCTGATTGTCAGACTCCACAGTGCCACACTTCCCCTCCTGGGTGGAGTCCTGGTACAAAGGAAAGCAGTGGTGATGACTTGCAGAGTTAGATCGTCCTTGGCACTGAGTGGAAACACTACATTCTTTCTCACAGCCCTCCTTGCTTCCTTCTGTAGTTTCACTTCCTTATATTTGGCTGATATAATAGATTGGGTATCACTAACTGGGAGAAAATAAAATTATTTTTGAGTCTAGTCGTCTTTATCAAAATTCTATGAACTGAAATCTCAAGCCCAAACCCAACTGTTAGGCCTGTTACTTTGTCACTGTTTTCTCTGTGTGTTCCACAAAGTATGTCTTCCTATAGAATTCTCCATGGAGGACAAGAGCGTGGGTCTATCAGGGAGGCACATGCAGAATTCCTTGGCTCTAACAGTCTTTTGTCTCCAATAACACCATAATAATGAGATACTCTGAAGAATACTCTTGGATATCAAAACTAACTATGAGCTACAACTTTATCAGAAACTAGTATATGTCTTACTTAATGCAGAGTACCCATAAAAACTCATACCTGACAAATAATATGGTAAAAAGTCATATATATGAATTATTTTGTAAGAAGCTCAAGCCTCTCTATTTCTTAAAGTACCTTTCTCTAACATACACGTTCATACCCATCTCACCCATATATATCCACACCCACCCATAGTCATCCTATACTAGGAACATATGGGTGTTCATAGCATCATACTGAGAGGAACTGATGGATTGGGTATAATCAGATACTTCCCAACCCTGCCACTTGAATCAAGAAGCCCCCTCCCCAGCCCATGTTTCATAGAAGAAATAATACAACTGACCTCAAATTTCTCTCTCTAACACACACACACACACCTTCTTACACACACTAGCACTTTCCTACTCGCTGACACATTCACATACCTCAAAGTTACTACAATGGTGGGAATGAGTTGTGAAGGAGTGTTAGGACACACCCCTGAACCGACCAAGACCGCAGGCCAAGGGCAGCTGCCCTCCCTGTCTGGTGGAACTCGGGCAGGCCCCTCCACCAGTAGCAAAGTCACACTGAACTTTCAGCTTTTCTTTCAGGGCAGTGATTTATCAATAACAAAACTTTCCAGGTCCTTAGCCTCCCAGCCTGTCATGAGAATCTCATCACTTCCGCACCACAGTCTTAAGCCCAAATGCTGCTTTTGGTATAGAAGTAAAGGAAATAGACTTGAAAGAGCATTCAACAGCCATCTCCCCTGGTAGATACGAAAACTCAGCCTAAAGGATCACGTCTGGCTTCCTAGAGACAAAAAGAGAAAGAAGAAAGTACTCCAGAGTTGTCAAATTCCACAATTCCTTCAATCAGGACTCACTCTCCAGTGCTAACAATGCAGACCATGTCAAAGATGTCATGTTTTTCCTTAACACTCCCTGAGCAATTCTGAAGCTGTCACCATGAAACCACTTTGATGCTTTCTAATGTACAAGAGCATCTTAGTAACCAGACAGAGAAGTTCCTTGCCATTTCAGAACTGCCACATTAAAGGCCTAATGAAAAGCTCTGGATGAGTTTTCAGGGCGTGTGGCAGCCATTCTACGGAGTCATACACTTCCCAAACGTGAAGGTAAGTCCTGGGCCATACTGACAAACACATTCCAAAACCAGGGCAGAGCTGGCCTCCCATGGAGCTGCAGAGAGGCATAACTGAGCCAAGGACACTCAGCACTGCCCTCAAGAGCAGGGAGAGTTCTGTGTTCACAGCAGGAAGAGACAAGAGCGAAGATCAGAAATGTCCAAAGATGCAGTAGGAGGCCGTGAGAAGACATGATTTCCCAAGAAGTCATTCCCCTCTCTCCTCACACAGAGATGGAAAATGCCAGAAGAGGACTCGCTGGTATGATCTTCCTCAGGGTGATAGAAAGGAAGGAGCTAAGGGGTCCTACGCCCTGGAGTGATCGCAGATGCTTCTTTTATCCCACCTGACTCATCTCCAGAAAGATGCAACCACCTGCTCTTCCAGCACATATTATGCTGTCCTAGCCAACATAACATTCAAACATTAAATATGTTTACTATAAAAATACACATACTAAGAGCAACGTCTTTGATTATGCAGAAAGGTATTTGACAACAAGCAAAATTTTCTCTCCCCATCACCTGATTCTTACCATGTGCTCTTGCCATGGGTACTGCACTGAACAGCTTATTTTAAGTCCACGGAGCAATGATTTATACAAATGCAGTTACATCTATATATATAATGCCTTTCAAAAATATTAAAATGGGAATCACACAAAGCATACTGTTTTGCCACTTGCTTTTTTTAAACTCAGCGTTATTTCTTTTATATCAGTACACTCAGGTCTTATTCATCTTTTTTTAAGAGCTAAATATTGTTTAGGCAGACCATGATTAATCCGTCCTCTCATAATGGACCATAAGGTGATTTTCCGTTGTTTGACATTATAATCCATGCTCAAGTGAGGTAACTTGCACATTTGTTTTTGTGAACCTCTCCAAGCATATCTTAAAAGTGAAATCCCTGGCTTGCAAGTAAGCCCATTGTAAATGTTGATGCACATTAATAAGATAGGTCTCTAAAGTAAGCCATGCAGCACAGCATTTCCCATACCCACTCTACTCATGGGTGAAAATTGTTCTTAACTGTTGTAACTTATTTTTCTTTAATCGTGAACAAGATCGGAAATATAGCCATGTATTACACATCCTAACTATGGCTTTATAAAGCTCTATTTATGGATACAGACACATACACAGAAACTCATTTACTCTGTGAATGACCTAGTCACATATTTTTCTTTTGCATCGCTCATTTATTCTTGACTTGTAAGAATACATATGTATATAAGTCCTTTGTGTCTACCACACATATTCATATTTTTCTTTTTTTTCTTACTTAATGTGCGGAATTGTTATAACACTGAATTTTTGCATCTTTTTAATGTAGCCCAATTTGTCAACCTTGTGATTTATAACTTCTGAGCGTTCTGTCAGGTCCCAAGCACTTACCACTTTGAGATTACTTTTTAATCATTGCTATTTTCTTCTACTACATTTATGAGCTAATTCTTTAAGTGATAAATGAATGTTTCACTTGCTTAGAATTTACTTTGATGCAAGACATATAATAAGGATCCAGTTATCTGTTCTCCCCAGACTTAGAGTTGTCTGAATATGATTTATTACTAACTCAATTTTGGCTGATTTCAAATACTGTCCTATGTGTCAAATTCCAAAACGTATGCAAGGCTCTTTCTAACCTCGGTAATCTGTTTTCTTTGCCTTTTCTATTTCTACCCGCTATAAACTGATTTAGTTACTTTAATTTTATTATGCTGTTGTATACTGGCCAGGGTTAGTTGTTTTTTCCTCAGAATTCTTTAGTATGCTTTATTTTCAAGCTAAAAAAAAGTTGCAGGCAAACCTTCTGCAATGGCAGAAACTTCGGTTTGCTTTGAAGAATGACTATACCCCAGTTCTGTGGAAAGCTGCTTGAGTATGCCCTCTGGATATGTAATTCCTACCCACAGCTCTGGGGAAGACCGAAATGCAATCCTGAAGTAATCTATTCTATCCCAAGAGGTTTGGAGAAGTGTGACTTGGGCAGGTTTCTTGGCGGCTCTGAGTTTCCGCAGAGTACGCAGTCAATAGACAATTGTAATTGTCCTATTCTTAGGCAGGAATGCTTGAGGCAGAGTAATGCGTTCCTGTGTCAGTGTGTGGGTCCAAGAGCTGGGGAGATGAAGTGGATGAGTAAGCATTACAGTGTGACATCCAATTCTCTCTTCTGCCTATACAGTCAAGGGGAATGAACAGGCCAGGGCAGGGGCAGCCCAACCTGGACCTGCATTATTTTATTCCACACTGGTGTTATCCAAAATTGAACAAGTTGAATTAGAAAGGGTGTCTTGCTAACTTCCCTTTAGGGAAACCCTTATTCCTTGACCTTTTTATTCTCAGTCATCCTAGGTGAGCAGCAAGGCGCCAGGGCCATTTTGGAATCAGCATCCCATGTGGATCATAGTTCAAGTCCCAGATGCTCCCTGCTGACCCAGCTCCGTTAATGCGCCTGGGAGAGCAGTAGAGAATGGCCAAATGCACTGAGCCACTATACCCATGTGGGAGACCCAGAGGAGGCTTCTGGCTCCTAGCTTCACACCAGCCTATCACTAGCCATTGCAGACATTTGCAAAGCAAAGCAGCAGATGGAAGATTTCTCTCCTCCCCCAAGCCCCGCCATGTGTATGTGTCCCTGCTTTTCTCTGTGTAACTCTGCCCTTCAAATAAAAGTATTTTAAAAAGGAAGGGTGCAGGGGAACACAGATGCATAGAGGTATTTAGGGTTTGTGGGTCTAGGTTCCAGGTAAGAGGGAGAGACATTCAATGTCTTCCACTGTGAGTGGTGAAGCAGTGGGTCCATGGCTTTGCTGAAAGGAGAAGCAGGTGCACCCAGTAGATGACCTCGCTAAAGAACTTTGAAAACTGCTATTTCTGGAATCCTTTCTTCAGATAATTTTCTGAAATCCCCAAACCTTCCTAAGTCCTTGGGTCCTTTAACACTGTGAGGGTTTTTGAGGTCACATTACCTTGAGGAAAGTGATCAAGATGCATCTGCAGGGTGAAGAATGCTAAAGTCCTTGCCTTGAACGCACCGGGATCCCACATGGGCGCCGGTTCTAATCCCGGCAGCTCCACTTCCCATCCAGCTCCCTGCTTGTGGCCTGGGAAAGCAGTCGAGGACAGCCCAAAGCCTTGGGACCTTGCACCCACATGGGAGACCCTGAAGCAGCTCCTGGCTCCTGGCTTCTGGTCAGCTCAGCTCCGGCCATTGTGTCTACTCGAGGATTGAACCAGCAAATGGAAGATCTTTCTCTCTGTCTCTTCTTCTCTCTGTATAACTTGCTTTTCCAATAAAAATTAATAAATTTTCAAAAATAAATTAAAAAAAAAAAAAGAATGCCGGGGAAGCAGAAGGCAGAGCCACAGCAAGACCGAGGTGACAGCAAGAACTGATTTCCGGAACAAATGCCCACCTCCCAGAGGATCTGAGAAATATTTATGCAAAACAATGAGGGACACGTGGGAGTTGTCACAGACAGGCAAGCTTCATTACTAGAAGTATGACTTCACATCCCCTGGATGAGGATCCTTCCTGTAACAAATGACGAATTCTATGTAAACCCTGCTCTTGTGGCTTAAGGGATGTTTCCTTTCATCAACTTCTTGGCTTCACATATCAGATACAGTTTCCATACCATTTCATATCACTTTATACATTCTATCAAGGCAGAAAGGTTCATTATCCTAACCACAAAAACATCACAAGGTAGAACAGCTAGGTGCTTACTCAAGCCCCTTGTCATCAGTCCAGGACTGCAAGGTTGACCTTGGTGACAACCTTTGATGGGCAACAGGAAAAGGTCTCAGTGTAGGACAGTCCTGGAATCCTGATGAAATTGCCTGTGGAAAGTTACTTGATCTTCCAGGAAATGCTAAATAAAAAATTAAAGAAGTGAGGTTCAAATGAACCCCTATTCCCTTTAACTGACCACTCCTACCTGTCCATGACCTAAACGAGAACAGCTCACCCCAGCCCCGTAGCAGCCACAATACTGTTTGCACCATCTCTTGGGCCATTTTTTTAGGTACAAGCCAATTTTGAGATTCCGTGGAAATTGATTTGAGTCAGACATTAAATTGGAGTTGAAGAAAGCCCCGAATCTCATTACAGAAGCTTTGTAAATGGGATTTTCACTTAAAGTCCTCCAGTCTTTAAGCAGTTATAAAAAGCCACTGATTGACTAATACCATTCATTCTTTTTTCTATTGATAGGAACATAACTTATTTAGCAATGAGAGAATAAACATGCATTCATGTGGGAGTGAGGGGCCACTCGGTGAAAAATACATGAGTGGGCTAGAGAGCTACTCAAATATGGGAAGAAAAACCTCAAGAAGGGGACCTTTGAAGTGAACATAATACCACTCATTCTTATAAGTTCATTTGTCACTAACGAGCATTTATGGAACTTGTACCTTTTGTACTCACAACTCCCTACTGTGGATAATACAGATAATAATAGCAGCTTTTATTTTTAAAAATTTCCAAATGCATTATTTCATCCAATCCCACGGAGAAGAAATACAGGTGATTTGAGAAAAAAAATTTAGACTCCTTAGGGGTAACAATATACTCCATACCAATATAAGAACACAATGGACTTTAGGCCTTCTGATATGTTTTATACAGTAAGAAAAATTAATATGTGGTCCACTCTATCCAAGAAGCATTCTTGGAGGGAGCTGACATTTAGAGTAATATTATTTTTAATTTAGGTATGAATGTGAGTGAATTTTTTAAACTGATTTTCATATAATCACAGTTTGAAAATTTTGAAAGAAAAATTACCCTTATTGCTATTAGCTTACACAAGAATTATATATTATCACCTAAAAGCTACAGCTTTTTATATATATCCACATAAATAGTTCAGTATTCCTATTTTAACTAACATTAGGGCATAAATATCTATCATTTTAATGTTTATGTCATATATGTATCACTACTATATTATCATACTCTATCATATAATCATTGCGTTATATATTGTAAGATACACAATATTCCAGCTCTTCGATTCTTCTGTGCCAAATGATCTCTGCATATTGCTACTTTCTTCCCTTAAGGCAGGTATCTGAGGAAGCCAATTTTTAATAATTTAGTTCCTTTTCTATCTGAGTTTTGTGTATAAATTATAGTGCTTATTTTTCAACATTTAGAGGATTTAATTTTTAAAGATTTTTTTCTGTAATTTTTTCTATAACCATTATTGAATTTACTCATCCTTCACAAATTTTTTTCTACTTATTGATCCTCTTTAAGTTACATGACATTTTCCTATTAGTTTTTGGTACACAGAAACTGCCACATTAACATCAATTAAGGTTGCATTGTCTTTAAGATCTAAACATGAACATGAAAAACGAGTAAGTAATACATAATACTATTTGCTCTGTGTTGAATTAAACAACGAAATGTCCCAGCCCTGTAGAATTACTCCTCTGCATTGAAGACAGATTTAGCAGCATGTTTTCCTGAATAATGTCAGTTTGCACTGTTTCAGTTTATTTTGTCTTTTTTCTCAAGGTCTAAATGTTCCCGTTTTCCACCCGCACAACACCACTCTGCTGTTCCTTTAACAAGTCCTCTTGAAATCACCTGTCATATTCCTGCCACATTGCTCCAAAACCATCCACAGATCCCACTATTGATTAGTCCATAGTGCCTGCTAGCATCCAATAAGTGGTAGATAATGAGACACAAATCAGGGCTTCTGTGGCATTTAAAGTTTCCTAGCCATGAGTGTTTCCAAAGGCTCTGAGCAATGACTCTCATTTTCCAGTGAATTTTAGTGTAGTTGGTTGCAACTGAAATGAATGGGGTGTTTTGCTATTGAGTTTGAGGAATTCTTTGTATATTTTGGATACGGGACTTTTTCAGATACATAGCCTGCAAACATTTCCTCCTAGTCTGTGACTTCTCTCTTTGTTCTCTTACTAGTATCTGTCAAGAAAGGGAACAAAAGCTTTTTAAAAGGAAAAACGCTGCTAAAACTTTAAAACAGATACTCAACTCAAAAATCATTCGGGCTAAATAAATTAGAAAACAGAAAAAATTAATGATGTAAAACAATAAGCCAGAGGAAGCAAAGAGACAGAACAAAATAAAAAAGCAAAGAATCAGGAAGGAGATTGTGACTTCTAAAATGTGTCTGTTTAGAATTCATGCCTGAGAAAAATGAGATGATGAACGAGAAATTATATTTCACATACACAATGTTTAAGAATTTCTCAGGGAGGGTCTGGCTGTGGTCTAGCAGCTAAAGTCCTCGCCTTGAACGCGCTGGATTCCATATGGGTGCCAGTTCTAATCCCGGAGGTTCCACTTCCCATCCAGCTCTCTGCTTGTGGCCTGGGAAAGCAGTCAAGGATATCCCAAAGCCTTGAGTTCCTGCACCCACGTGGGAGACCTGGAAGAAGTTCCTGACTCCTGGCTTCAGATCGGTGCAGCACTGGCCATTGTGGTCACTTGGGGAGTGAATCATCGGACGGAAGGTCTTCCTCTCTGTCTCTTCTCCTCTCTATATATCTGACTTTGCAATAAAATAAGTAAATCTTAAAAAAAAAAAAAAAAGAATATCCCAGGGAAATGAAATACACCAATCCTCAGATTTGAGAAATCTAGCAAACAGCATGACAGATACTCTGTACAACATGGATAATCTGCAGTATCCCAAAGAGGAAGCTCCCTTACAACCAGCAAGAGGGGGCCTGGGCAGTAGCCTAGTGGCTGAAGTCCTCTCCTTGCATGCATTGGAATCCATGTGGGTACCTGTTCTAATCCCAGCACCCAACCAATTATTCAGCTCCCTGCTTGTGGCATGAGGAAGCAATCGAGGGTGACCCAAAACCTTGGGACCCTGCACCCATGTGGGAGACCCGGAGACCCAGAAGCTCCCACTCGTGGCCTCAGATTGGCTCAGCACCAGCCACTGTCACCATCTGGTGAGTGAAGCAAGGGTTATACGTTCTTCCTCTCTGTACATCTGACTTTCCAATAAAAATAAACAAATCCCTACAATTAAAAAAAAAAAAAGCAAGAAGAAAGGCAAATTTGCCTGTAGAAAAGAAGCGACTACACTAGCATTATTTCACAACAGCAATGATAAAGGTTAGATGACTAAAATGTCTTCAAAGTGCCAGAAGACCTGTCTAGCTGGACTGCCATCCCCAGAAACTATTTCTCAGTAATGAGGATTAAACCAAAATTTCCTAGACAAAAACTGTGAATGTTCCATTCACCTGTAGTCACATGTGTAAATTATTTAAAGTGATAAGAAGAAAAATAACTAAAATAGAGTAATATCTTCCATTCACATCTTTTTGTTGTTTAGGTCAATGTACATCAGTAGTTGCAATATCTTTTCAATAGAATAAAATTTTTTTTTAAATTTTTAGGTAGAATAACACCCCCAAATTATTCAAACTCAAGATAAGGCATTTGACTGGTTTTGCACTGAAAAACTCAGAACCATAACTGGGATCTGAGGCATAACTGCTCATGTGGAATTAACTGTGTTTGCATAAAAGTTATCTGTTTGCTTGTTGCTTTTATAGGCGACTGAGTCGTATCTGCATAAGTGCCTAAGTGGAAAGACTTGGGAAATAGACCCACAGTATAATACCAGTCTCAACTCAGATTTTATTTTTGCTGGGTGTGAGCAAGATCACGCCGGACAAATCTAAGGTTTGTTAAGGGGTCTTTATAAACCACACTTGGTGACAACAGTGCCCACAAGAAATAGCAAATGACAAGTCCATATGGCAATCCAGTCAATTGAAACCCCAAGATGAACAAATGGTCATCACCCTAAAGTCCATCTGTTAAACTGAAGACCTATGTCCCAGCTTCCCCAGCAATATAAGCTACCCTGAGACATACAGTGAACAACCTGGGCACATTTATAAAGCTGCAGACATTCACATTTCTTGGCTTCTCTGCCCACATTCCATTACTGATAGACCCCACCTTCGCTGGAACTCTTGAAGTACACAAATTAGAAATACAAAGCATCTTAACATTGCTATCTTTACTGTCCCACCCACAGTGAACAGAGGGTGAGGAATACGACATAGAAAGGCCATGCTCTGGTGCTACCTGTCCTCAGAGTGTCCCTGGGAAAGAGTTGGAGTGCCAGAGCAACAGAAGCACACAGCCAAAAGAGTGTCCCCTCCTTGCTGTGGGCCTTTATAGGGGCTTGTGAGGGGAGTGGTTACATAACAAGGCAATACCGCCACCTCTCAGGTCCCAGGTGAGCATCACAGGTGGCAGGAGGGATCCCCTAGGTGGTGGTGGCGTGTTGGGGGTGGGGAGTGGCTTCCAAGCTCGTGACCTTGAACTAGCTGCCTACCCTACCACATTGTTTACCCTGTGTCTGCACCAGGAGTGTAGGTATTTAGCCACTCTTTCAGGAAATGTGTTTATCATTTCTATTTGAACAAAGGTACTGACAGCAGCAGTTAATCCTGGGGAGCCTTGCCTTCAAGGGACTTCTTGAATGGCAAACATCAAGGGCAGAGAACCCTAACGGAAGGATGGGTGATGGCTGAGGTTATGAACAAATGTGATAATACACTCACTCCCTGGGAAACTGCAAGAACACTGAAAAGAGGATTTTGTCAACAGCAGACTCAGATCTTGCTTAAGTGGAAAAAGCAGAATTCAGTGAAGTGTGGTAACTCTGCAAATGTATAGGGGTACTTCAAAAGTTCATGGAAACATCAAAATTGACAATAATGCACATTTTCCACAAATATGGTTAAGACTCCTGGTACCTGCATGTGGTGGCATATATGAGATTAAGCATCTACAAGATATTTCTCCTACAACATTCTGAGTCATCACTGGTCCCTGGCCTAACTCAGAGCCATTCTTCTTTAAGCCCATGCCCCCCTATAGTTTCTATCAAAGATGCTTTCAACTCCTCCCAGAAACCAGGAGAGAATAGGTTATTTCTGATTTTGGGGTTTTTGTTTGTTTGTTTTGTTTTTTTGGGGGGAGGGAAGATTTATTTTTTTTTATTTGAAAGACAGATTCACAAAGACAAAGAGAGACATAGAAAGATCTTCCATCCACTGGTCCACTCCTCAAATGGTCACAAGTGATCCAAAGCCAGGAGCTTTCTCTGGGTGCAGAAAAGCTTTGAGCCATCCCCTGCTGCTTTCCCAAGCCAAATATAGGAAGCTGGAGTGGAAGTGGAGTACCGGTATACGAACCAGCAACCCTGTGTTGATGCTTTAAGGTGGAGGATTAACCTGTTGAGGCATGGTGCCAATCCCAGCGAGTGTTTTTCTACAACAGACCAACTTCAGTGGCCTAGACACTCTATCAGCTTTTCCTGGGAAAAGAAATTAAAAGAAAAGTTTAAATGAATCTTAAAAATTAAAGTCACAGAGGCTCGTAATGTAGTAGTGGGCTAAGCTACCACCTGAGACTCTGATATCCCATATGGTGCCAGTACAAGTTCTAGATGCCCCACTTTCAATCTAGCTCCCTGCTAATACTCCTGGGAAAGCAGTAGTAGATGACCCAAGTGTTTGGACCCCTGCATCCATGTTGAATACCCAGATAGAGTTCCAGGCTCCTATCTTCAGCCAGTTACAGCCGCAGCCATGACAGCCATTTAGGGAATGAACCAGCATAAGAAAAACCTTTCTTTTCCTCTCTCCATCTCTCCGCTTCCCTCTCTCTAGCTCTGCCTTGCAAATAAATAAATCTCTCTCTCTTTTTAGATTTATTTCTTTTTACTGTAAAGTCAGATATACAGAGAGGAGGAGAGACAGAGAGGAAGATCTTTCATCCGATGATTCACTCCCCAAGTGACTGCAACAGCCAGTGCTGAGCTGACCAGAAGCCAGGAGCCAGGAGCTTCTTCCAGATCTCCCACGGGGGTGCAGGAACCCAAGGCTTTGGGCCGTCCTTGACTGCTTTCCCAGGGCACAAGCAGGGAGCTGGATGAGAAGCGGGGCTGCCAGGATTAGAACCGGCACCCATATGGGATCCCGGCACATTCAAGGCGAGAACTTTAGTCGCTAGGCCACTGTTCTGGGCCCAAAATCTTTTTTGTTTTTTTATAATAGAGTGAGTAGTACATTAGTATAGCAGTGAAGAGGTCTCTTGGAACAGGCCCATCCCATGTCAGAGGGCTTGGGTTCCAGTTTCAGCTCTACTTCTGATTGCAGCACTTTGCTAATGCGCATGCTGAAAAGCAGCAGATAATTCCCCATGTCTGTGCACACCTGCCCCTGTCTTTGGTTGGCCTAGATGGAGCTCCTGGCCCCACTTCAACTGTTGGGAACACATGCAAAGTGAACTGGCAGACTGAAGATTGCTTCTCTGCCTTTCAAACACATTTTAAAAATCAAGCAGAATTTCCTAGACGTACATGTTTATATACAATAGCGAACCACTTTAAAAGAGCAAAAAAATGAAGAATACAGTGGAAGGTCCCATCCCACGGATGACAAAAGTTTTTATAAAAAGCCCAAAAAGAATAAACGGAAAGCAGAGCCTGGAGTGCAAGGCAGCACAGACGGAGCAGAGCCGAGCGGCGGGAGAGCCAGGAAGAAGCAGAAGCAGCCTAAACAGTGGACCACAAAGAAACAAGCAGCTTGAAGAAAGCCGATGTTGACAGGCCTGAGTCCCTCGGGAGAGAGTTGGCTGCCTCCAGGACCACAGCCAGCAGGGCAAGAGCACTGACAAGCAGCTGGGCAGGAGAAGCAGCAGAGATGTATGAGAGATGAGGCTGTGTGCAGAGCAAGGAAGACCATGAACCACTTCAGCAGTTCGGCAGCTCTTGCCAGCTCCCCAATGGTCCAACCACAAAATGCAGCATTTGTGTGCATTTGCCTGTAGACACAACAGCATAAGAGATTAGGACTTTCTGTTATAGCATCTACTATGACTGAGGGGTAGGAAAGAGTGGTATGTTTTTATAAAATTAGTCACTCTTACAGAACAATTCTAGCAATACTGTTATGTTTTTTAAAACTTTCAGATTTTAGAAAGTACCAAAACCTTGGGCCTGGCGTGGTAACCTAGTCATCATCTTGCACTCACCAAGTTCCCATATGAGCACTTACTCATGCCCCAGCTGCTCCACTTCCCATCCAGCTCCCTGCCTGTGGCCTGGGAAAGCAGTTGAGCATGGTCCAAAGCTTTGGGACCGTGCACCCATGTGGGAGACCTGGAAGAAGCTCCTGGCTCCTGGCTCCTGGCTTCAGATTGGCTCAGCTCCAGCCATTGCAACCATGTAGGGAGTGAACCAGAGGATGGAAGATCTTCCTCTCTGTCTTTCCTTCTCTCTGTAAATCTGACTTTGCAATAAAAATGAATAAATGTTTTTAAAAAAAACTACACAAATTTTACCTACTAGAAATAAGCATTAACACTCTGTTGACATCATTTTCCTTTGCAAAACAATCCATCCTTCTACAGATGTGGACATAGATAAATGAAGGTATTCCCAAACAGTTTTAGAAAAAATGCTGTCAAAATTGTAGGGTAAAATTTTTTAATTCATGGATTCTTTTTCATAACATGTTTTGCTTTGCAATTATCCCCTCATAGGTATAGATACAGTTGTAGATGAGTTGTGCACACACAATACAACACTTCTGTGTAAAAACACACATATGCATTTATATAAATATATACCACACAAGTGTAAAAGTATGTATGAATGGATCGATAGAAGAAATACAGAAAAACAGGTTTTTGCAAAATAAACGGACACTGCATGCTCTCTTACCTGAAAGAGCTTGGTGGAATCACATTTATTTATTATTTCACTTTTACAGTTACAATTGGCATGAGACTGTCCTTTTACTCAGTTCCTCTTTGTGGCCCCCAACATAAAAGCCTCTTGTCATGATTCCTGTGAATGTTTTCTTTTTTCCTGTTTTCCTGAAAACTTCCTCTTTTGTGTATTAACAATGGATCTGAGTCTGGGCATATTGTTTGTTTAAGTCCTTGCTTTGGAGGGCATGACTGCTTGTGTACAGAGATAAGTAGGTATGTCCATGCTAGACATGCACAGCAGGTGGACAATGAAGCTGACAGAATGGAAGAAGCCGCAGCAACAACAAAGCACAGATCCCTGGGACAGGGATATGGAGAATTGGAAGTCCATCCATACCACACTGGCCCGATTCCAAGCTGCTCCAAGCAAGATCGCTGTCTTGCTGGACACTTCCACCCACCAGCTTTCTCCTATCCACTTTGTAAAGTTTTCCCTGTCACCCCAGCTGGAGGCGTGGATTTGAGCCATGTGGCACCTGCCTCCTTTGCTCCCAATAACAATTTTAAAAAGCCTCTTTCTCAAAAGAAAGGCCGAAGCGATCATGACAGCAGCCCTATAGTATAATCATCATATTAAGATAAAGAAAGAAAAACAGAGAGGGAAAATAGAACTTTATACTTTATAGTGCAGACAATTCTATTTATGATCCATTTCACACAATAAGCTTGAGTGAGATCTCCACCTGTTGTTCCTCATTCACTTTCAATGACAATGTGCCTCTCGTAGTGCAAGCAACACACTGTACGGAATAGGGGCTTTGATATTTAAAAAGAGGATGTTTGCACAATATGTTTCCAATGATAAACTTCATACTTTATATGGTTCTGAAGTAATAAAACAGGATCTCGGGCCTGGAACTGTGGCCTAGTGGTTAAAGTGCTCGTCTTGCATGTACCAAGATGCCAAATAGGCAACAGTTCATGTCCGTGCGGCCCCTCCAGCTCCCTGCTTGTGGCTTGGGAAAGCAATAGAGGATGGCCCAAAGCCTTGGGACCCTGCACTCACACGGAATACCTGGAAAAAGCTCCAAGCTCCTGGCTTTGGATTGGCTTAGCTCTGGTTGTTGCGGCCACTTGAAAATCTGACTTTCCAATTAAAAAATAAATAAATCTTTTACAAAGTTTAAAAGAAAAAAAGAAAAAGAAAACAGGATCTCCTCCAAAGCAGATTGCAGTGGCTGTGTTAAGTTTGCTATGTCAGAGAAGCCTTCCCACCATTTTCTTTCTTGGGAGACTGTCAAAGAAATTGGCTAGATGCATTATTCATATACTAGAATACTGTAAAGCCATTGTCATGAGCAAGGAGAGATTTTTCACTGCAGATTTTCCCACAGTTGGCCAGAAGGTATTGAGACATTGCTGTATCTCAGATCAATATTCATTTGTAAGCGATTCCATTTGTGAAAAGTTCACCACACAAAACAAGACAAGGGTTATTTTTTAAAACTGTGAGTAGGGGTCAGTGCTGTGGTATAGTAGCTAGACTTCTAACTGTGGTGCTGGCATCCCATGTGGGCATTGGTTCATGTCCTGGCTGCTCCACTTCCCATACAGCCCCCTGATTATGCCCTGGGAAAGCAACAGAGGATGGCCCAGATTCTTGGGTCCCTGCACCCATGTGTGAGACCAAGAGGAAACTGCAGGCTGACCCAGCTCCAGTCATTATGACCATTTGGGGAGTGAATCAGTGGATGGAAGATGTTCTCTCTTTGTCTCTCTTTTTCTTTCTCAGAATCTGTATTTCGAATAAATTAAAATTTTTTAAAAACTGTAAATATTTTAATTCCTATTTTATGGTTATTTATTACTTTTAATAACCTTCTTTGAAGGAGGCAGAAACTAGCACTTCTATTTCCTTCCACCTTTGCTCCAAGTGCCACATTTTCTTAAACAGTTATTTTACATTGCTGTGGTTTATAGTGTTCTACCCTATAATGCCCCATTGTTTCTTGATTTCTATTTCTGTGGGTTCCAAAACTGTTCCACATATCATGACATGACTAACATTTAGATCTTATACTCAAATAGGTTTTTCAAGATGGGCTCTCAGGCGGCACGGTATGATGGCTCAATGGCTTGCAACTCACCTTGCAATTGCCAGGATCCCATATGAACACCAGTTTGTGTCTCAGCTTCTCCCACTTCCATCCAGCACCCTGTTTATGGCCTGGGAAAGCAGTAGATGATGGCCCAAAGCCTTGGCACCCAGCACTCACCTGGGAGACCCGGAAGAAGCTCCTGGCTTCAGATCAGCTCAGCTCTGGCCATTGCAGCCATATGGGGAGTGAACCAGTGAATGGAAGATCATTCTCTTCTTTCTGTAAGTCATTGAATAAAAGAATAGAAGGAATGTTTTTTAACTTCCCACTTGAATGCTCAAGCTGCTTAGACACTGAAATTGCTCTCTGGCTGAAGGCTCTATGTTAATCTTTTATGAAGGCTAAAGCCAAATATATTTTTCCCTGTTTACTGTTCTCATTTTCTTACCATTGAATTTTTCTTCTTAAAATTCAGTAATTGACCCTAGATATGTATCTTCTTTTTAAGATGTGTTTATTTTTATTGGAAAGTCAGATTTACAGATAGAAGAGAAAAAGATCTTATGTCCACTAGTTCACTCCCCAGGTGGCCGCAACAGTCGGAGCTGAACCAATTCAAAGTCAGGAGCCCAGAGCTTCTTCCAGATCCCCATGGGTGTGTGGGGTCCTAGTGCTTTGGGACATCCTCTGTTGTTTCTCAGGCCACAAGCAGGTTGCTAGAAATGAAATGGAACAGCAGGTACTCGACCCTGCCCATATGAGATCCTGGTACATGTAAGGAGAGGATTTAGCCACCAGGCTATTGTACCAGCTCCTAGAAATGCCTTTTTTTTTTTAATAAATTTTTATTTTGAATTTTGAATTATGTGGTACAATTTCGTATAGGCTGGGATTCCCCCCTGCTCCTAGATAAGTCTTAATGTCAATGATTCTAGATATAATTTATTTTTTTCCTCCTTCTCTAATAAAATTTTGACCTGAAATTTTGCATATTTATTTAGTAACCTCCTTTTAAAGACAATACCCTTTCTCTGAGGAAATTCGCAGCCATATTCTAATGAAAACAATCTCCAGCCTGTGAGAAATTCCCTCTGCCTACCTAATGCCTGCCTTTGTAGGCCAAGCCAATGTATGCCCGCCGTGTAATGAAAAATGACAATCTGCTCTTCACCCAGTATTTCCTTTTGCTATTCCTACAAATACAGGCACTGGGAAACTGCAGTGGATTTAGACAAGGATATGTAGGGTGTGGTGGGGGCCCCTTGGAGATGCAGGGGGAATGCAAGACTACTGCAATCTGCCAGAGGGCAGGTTCACAGGTGGGGAGCCCCAGGCCTTCCCTGGATGGTTAGTGTGGTTGATAGTCAAGGCATTGCTATACTGTGAAAAGGTGAATATTGCTGGCCCGGCAACATGGCCTATCGGCTAAAGTCCTCACCTTGAACGCACTTGGGTGCTGGTTCTAATCCCAGCAGCTCCACTTCCCATCCAGCTCCCTGCTTGTGGCCCGGGAAAGCAGTCAAGCAAGCCTCGGGTTCCTGCACCCGCATGGGAGACATGGAGGAGGTTCTAGGTTTCTGGCCATTGTGGTCACTTGGGGAGTGAACCATCGGACAGAAGATCTTCCTCTCTGTCTCTTCTTCTCTCTGTATATCTGACTTTGCAATAAAAATAAATAAATCTTTTTAAAAAAAGTGAGTACTGCTTCCCTATTATCAGTCTACTCCCCGGTGTCAGAGGGATTCCAGCAAATAAATTCAAGTGTCAGTGAGGGATCTCCAATACACAGTCTCTGCCAGTGAGAACTCTGGCCCTGGACGTCTGTATATAGGGACAATCCTCATTGGGTGACTTGGGCCCCTGCCCAACATGGTCAGCTTAGGACTCCTGAGAATTGTAGGATGTGTCAGCAAGTTTTAGTAAAACTTGCCTCCTCTGCTGATTTGTTACTTCCATTTCAACTTGAGAATACAGTTTGGGACAAGAATGCCTCCTAAGTACCAGCTACAGCTGAGCTGTCTTATTGTTTCCTTGAATACGAAGCTGCTGAACTTTTTCCTGTTTTCTTGTATGCTGGTTCCCTCTCCACATGCCTGCAACAGCTTGGGCTCTTAGGCCAAAGGTAGGAGCCAAGAATTCAATCCAAACGCTCCATGTGGTGGCAGGGACCTAAGCACTTGAGCCATCAACTGCTGCCTCTTGGCATGTGCATCAGCAGGGAACTGGGATCAGAAGAACCAGGATTTCATAATTGGATGCAGGTGCCCCAAGAGGTGTTTTAACCATTGTGCCAAACCCTTGAACATTAATGCATTTTTTATATACTTCAAGGTGTGTGTGCAGGTGAAGTTCAATGATTTCAAGCTTGGAGTTTCAAATCAATGTCATTCCTGCCTCTATCCCTTATGGAATTTTTTTGTTCTCCCATATGAAAATAATAGAAAAAATTAGCAGCTTACTGATAAAGTATTTCCAGGCTTAAACAAAAATTAATACATTTCAAACATTAAAGATAGAGGAGCATTAAAAAATGTCATTTACTGCCTGTAAATTTTCCTCAAACATTTCCTTCCAATGTCATATTTGCATGACATTGCAATGCAGTACTGACTAATGTGTCATACCTAAATCATTCAGTAATCATACTGACACCCAAATAAGAAAATAAAGCATCCTTTTTTTTTTCCCAGAAGGAAAGACAAAACACCTCTCCACAGTTATATCCTTTAAATTGTAGCAGTGATATATAGTATCCACCCTTTATAAAAACACCACAGTGAACAAGAGATTTGCATATTCTTTGCCAACTCTGAAACTTGAGTGTCACTGATAAGCAGACATCCCTTGTTTCTGGCATGTAAATAGGAAGCAGATGTGACCTGACATGTCATAGTCAGGGTCTAAACCTGCAACTTCTGTGTTCCTAATTACTTTCATGCATGGAGCTTCCTATGCAGAACCTGGGGGATGAGGAAGGGTTAATACAAATGTTCTCAAATATAATATGGAATAAGGTGAAATTTGGAAGCAGGGAAGAGAGGAAGACAAAATCTACTTCTGTTCCCCCACAGAGGGGAAAAAAAAGTCAATCTTAGATGCTTTGCAGTCCAGAATAATATAATTACAGTGCTTTTTTTTTCCTTTGAATACTTTGTGGAACCAACATATAACCATGCCTGACAGTGTCAGGTTTTCAAATGTAGCTTCTGTCTGGCCCCTGAGACAAAAGATGAAGCTTAAAAAGATTACAGGAAGAGTCACTGGAAACTGCTCAGTCACAGGCACTTAAGCACTGCTTCACTAATGGATAGTAGCTGAAACTGGCTAGGATGGTACCGTTCATAATTCATAAGGTCAAGACTTCACAAGAGTTTTTCAAACTACAGATGACCACACAAACTTGAGAACTTGTATGACAACCAACTTGTGTCACAGCAACTTGAATAATTCAGACCATTTCTGTGGATCCCACACCTCCAGGGGCCCCTTTACCCAAACAACCCACCCGCCCCACCTACTCCCACCCCCATTTCAGCAGGAAGTAACTAGGAGACATTTTCGCCTTTTACCCTTACAGAAGTAGGAAGTGGTATTCCAAGAAAAGGGTCTGAGACTATCCAAACCTGCTGAAACCTTGGCTACACCTTCAACTGGGTGGCACAAGAATTGTCCACCCATTTCCTGACTGGTTAAGAGACCACCAATGGGGAACCTTTCACTTGTAGGTTCCTGCCGAACAAGGAAGGGTCAGGGAACACTTAAATTCTGAGACTCTTCCTCAAACTTTTGGTGTCTCCCTTTCTCCTTTCAAGAGGCACTCTATCTCCTGGCTTTCTCTCAGGAGGTGCTTTCCCCTTCCCTCTTCTTTCTACATTCACCTGGACACTTCACAAATAAGACTTTTCTGTCTGCAGAAAAAAGAAATAGGGAAATAGCTTCATAACTCTCATCATGGATTCTAAAACTTTAACACCTACTATATATATATATATATATATATATATATATATATATATATATAATGGATCATGCATCCCTGCATCCAGACGAAAGATGGACTCCCAATGAAACTGTTGGACATGTGTAGACAATATGGACTCTCTGACATTGTCTGTACCAACAATGTCAGGGTACACTTAAATAAGAGACTGATGGAATTATAATTCCTTATGAAGCACTACACTATTGTAACAAAATGGGGAAAATCTGACAGGGGTGGGAGTTTTGGGGGGAATCCCAGCCTATACAAAATTGTACCACATAATTCAAAATTCAAACTAAAAATATATTAAAACAAGACAAAACAAACAAAAAAATAGGAAGTAGCTAGAGAGCAAACCTAAAACAGATCACTGCTCTATAATTGGAAGGGTTCTTTAACACATGACTTTGTGAAGATGTCATCGATGTTACACCATCAGCTGATTCACACTGTAAAGACATCCATGTACAGTTTCGCAGCAGTTAACTGAAACACATGAACATGCAAAAAATACTTCAATGTGTTTCCCCAGAAAGTGTTCTCTCTGCCGCTTTACTTCTTCCTTGGTCCATGTTCCTGTTCTGATGCATTAAATGACCAGAGGAAGGTACCATTTCTTAGCTCTGGGCAAAGAAGGACAATTTCCAGCTGAGTTTGAGTTAAAAATAGTTTATGATAATCAAACAGCTTCCAAGGACATCAGCACTTTAAATGTGTATCTGTCCATCCACTATCCATGCTTATTGAGATTAACTACAGAATACTAAACAGATGAAAACACAATGTGGGTTCCTAGCAGGGAGAGATGTTTTCTTTTCACAGACCTCAACAATAGAACAGACTAGATTTGGATAATGAAGCAGCAGCAGCTTGGGGACCACAGGCCTACTTACATACACAGCATTGCTTCAGTGAGCCCTTTGGGGACCCCTTGAACACACCCAATCCTTCTAGGACCTTGAGTACTGAACCAATTGCTGAAAGAAGAACAAGAGAGGCTCTATCACCAGTCATTGAGGACTTGCTCACAAAGCCAACTTGAGGCATTTCATCTCAGACTTTGAACAGGTTGCTGCTACTTGGCCTCTGTTTTGTTACTTCTTTAATGATTTGGGGTGTTATTTTCATTTCATTTATTTATTTGACAGGCACGCACGCACACACACACACACACACACACACGCAGAGTTTCAACATGCTGGTTCACTAACCAAGTGCTCATTCATGGTTTCCAGTAGAGCCTAAAGCTAGGAACTCAATCCAGGTCTCCCATGTGGATATAAGGAACTGAACCATGTGAGCCATCATCTCAGCCTCTCCATGTTTGCTTTAAGAGTCAGGAACTGGAAATGAGTGTCAAATTTGGGTACTCCAATGTGGAATGTGAGTATCTTGACCCCTAGGCTAAACCCATGCGCTTTCTGCTGTATGTTTATTCCCAGGTATGATGGTGTTGTACCCTTAAAAGTTCTCCTGAAATTGATATTGACCTTACTACCATCCCATACCTTCCCTTCCATCACTGTGACATGAATTGTCTTCCCTGCCCCCATTCCGCTTTGGCAGCTACAAAACCATATGGGTAATCACCAGAGAGTCCCTCTTGCACTAAAGCTAAAGAACACTAAAGATAAAAAATAAGAGTTCCCTTGGACCTTGCATGACAGCTCAACTTGCTAATCCTCCATCTTCAAGTGTCAGCATCCCATGTGGGTGCCAGTATGTGACCCAACTGCTCCACTTTCCATCTAGATCCTTGTTTGTGTCCTGGGAAAGCAGCAGAGGATGGCTCAAATCTTGGGACCCTGCAGTCATGTGGGAGGCCCGGAAGAAGCTCCTGGCTTTTGGCTTCTGATCGCCACAGCAACCAGTTGGGAAGTAACGCAATGGACAGAAGATCTTTCTGTCTCTCCTTCTCTGTAAATCTGCCTTTCTGATAAAAATAAACAAATCTTTCAAAAAAAATAAGAGTTCCCCTTAATATAAAATTTGGATTGAAATCACTTTCTTCTTCATCATATCTGTCCTCAGTTTCCCTATTCAGAATAATTTTAAAAATGGAGGAGCTGGGGAAAGTTCTTATGTTAATCAAGGTCTGGTGCAATGGGATGTAGGAGCATGACGCCCAAGAGTTGGGGAGAAGCTTAATTTTAAAATCTAAGGAGTAGATTTGACTTATTTCTTAGCTTTTGACTTGCTTCTGCACTTTCAATTTACATGGCCTTAAGAATTTACAGAAGTGGGCTTGGCAGTGTGACCTAGTGGCTAAGGTCCTCGCCTTGATCCCATATGGCCGCTGGTTCTAATCCCAGCAGCTCCACTTCCTCTCTGTCTCTCCTCCTCTCAGTATATCTGACTTTGTAATAAAAATAAAATAAATCTTTGAAAAAAAAAAAAGAATTTACAGAAGTACTTACAGCCTTTGCTTTCTTCAGGGAAAAAAGAGAATTCACTGGAATCATCTCATGTCTTTACATTACAAGAATCAATCCATTGTTTAGATGTAAGAGGGTAGGAGAGCAGACATAACAACTTAAATTGTGCTGCTTTTATGCTGAATGAGCATTATACGCCCGGGAGAGGCAATTTTCCTCTTTGTGCTTTCTTTCTCTCTTTCCTCTTTCTCAGTCTTAACTTTTGTGTTTGTGCATAAACTCTTTATTCTGGGATGTACTTTATGCAAAAATTATAAAAGGAGGTACAGTTAAATATCGGAAGCCATGTTTATTTTATGGGCAATGTAATAGGATTCTCAAGAGTAGTGCACACTAAGAATGGTTTCAATTTTATATGCTTTCACTAAAACTTAACCTTTATGTGAAGTGGGCCTCTGCTACACCATGTGTTCATAGAGTTCTCATGAAGTTGAATAACTCCCACCAAACACCAAGCACAGTGTTGCACAGTCAAGAAGTTGTTTTCTCTACTTGCATCCAAATTCTAATATATGGACTAACTGCTTTCCTATCACTGGGAATTTTAAGTCTGAGATCAAATGAACCAGTGAGATCATAGCTCAAGCTTCTTTTTCTTTTCTAAGATCTATTTAGGAAACCTAATAACAGCTTTGCTGGAGTCTTCTCTTCAAACAGTTGAGGAAATGAGCCAGAAAGACTTTGCCAAGAACACGCAACTGGCCAAAATTCTCATTAGTTGAATTTTTAGCTTTAAATTACATCTCAAAAAAATTAGGAGATATTTCTAAATTCATGTGATTATAGACATCGTGAAACTATTCATATTTTAAAGTTTCTGTCCAATTTGATACAATGTCAAGACAATTTTAGTTTCTTAATTTCCTTCATATGGCAATCACTTAACTAATTAAAATAAATTTTCTAAGTGATATCTTTCCCTGTTTACTCATAATTATCCAATCAATTGAAGTACTTTCCTGTAACCGCAGCCATAATAGAATAAGTGTTTTAATCGAATAAGCTTAAAGTTTAATCAATTCAGACCTCTATGCTTATGGAAATGTTTTAAATTCTCTAAATTATAATCACCTACAATAATTCATGTGCCCCTCTCAAAGGGGCCTATGTCCTGGGGTTAACTTTCAAGAGCTCTTGATTTTATTAAGCCAACGTCATTTTCTTTAAACACAAGATAAATTGCTTTTTAATATCTCCATAGAATTCCGTATCAACAAGAAATTTACTTTAAAAATTTGAGCAATGCTGGGGTTATTTACTTGAAAATTTTGAGAATTGTTGGGGTTATTAATCATCTTATCTCCATATTTTAAGGATATGAACTTGCTTGCTTAGCAACTACCTGAGAAAATCTTAGGCTTCTACTTTGAAGGGACATTTTCAGTAGAGTGCACAGGCAAAGGCAAAAGCAGCACACACAAACTGCTCAGAGAATAATTCGTTCTGCTGTAAACGTCCAATTAGATGGTGCAGGTGTAGAAGTGATACACAACCTTGAAAATGCTATAGAACAACAAAACGTGACCACTGAGTTGGCAAGTTACTACAACGAAGGAAGTTCAGTACCATGGGGTAAGTAGAGGCAAAAGCTACTAAGTTCCTTCTAAAACGGTTTTTTACTTCTCAGTGACAACAGATATTGTGAACTGGCTGATATTTTTCCCAGTTTATGAGTCTTTGTAAATTGCAGAAAACAATAAAGACCAATAATAACTTGCAAATCACACTACTAAGATGTACTACTAATTTTTAAAAGAAAAAAAAGCATAAAAAGGAAAAATCACCCCATAATGTCAATATGCAGAGACAATCTCTTATAATAGATTGATGGACACACATGCAAATGCATATACATACCAGTTTTCTAAAATGAGAGTAGACTATACATGCAATTTCTCATCTGGAGTTCTTCCTCAGACATTGTGCCATTGTTTTTTCCTTCATATTATTACCCATACTAATATTTTCTTTTCTAAAAGATTTATTTTTATTTGGAAGACATATTTTACAGAGGCAAGGAGACTCACACACACACAAAAGAAGGAGGGGGAGAGGGAAAGTGGAAAAAGAGCAGAGAGACCTTCCCATCCACTGGTTCACTCCCTAAGTGACTACAACAGCCAGAGAACACTGATCCAAAGCCAGCAGCCAGGAGTTTCCCCCAGGTCTCCCACATGGGTTCAGAGACCAAAGAACCTGAGCCATCCTTTGCTGCTTTCCCAGTGTCTTTCGAGTACCCTCACACTGAATTATGGCTTTTTTAAGAACCAAATAATGCTGAGATCAATCAATGTGTTCATCAACCTTTACCCTATTTCTAACTATGTTCTTAGATAAACTAAACTTTCAAAAAATACTGTAATACCAGTCATTTATTTTAGTCACTTAAATATCAATGTGAAATCTTTTCATAAGTATTCCATTTCAGCTTCAGAAAAAGGTGTTCTCATTAGAAGTAACAATGAACAGAAGGTACTTGCTATGCAGCCAAGTGTTAATGTGAAATATCAGTCAGCGAGCCTAATCATGCATGAAGTCACTGCAGAAATGCAAGGCAGCACAAGCTTCCAAGAAAGTGATGTCCTGCCTTGCAAGAGGAAAGGAGGAGAAGGGCTGTGTGGCTGTAGTATCATGGTGGCCCTCTGCTCTCTACTGAGTTCAGATCTGACTTTCATTGGAGCCATTCTTCTTTGGGCTTCCACAGGGTACCAAACCATTATAGATGCAATCATATTATTCACTTCTACGAATAAACTTCATCTACTGGGTGCAACAATTTACCGATAAAAAAGAAACATTTCAAATACATGTCATAAACAAGCAACACTATTGTGAAGTAATACCAAAGAGAAAGAAAGCTACTGCGCTGTAGTTAAAAGCTTCTAAACAAAGTATTAGTAACCAGAATTAAGTAAGACAACTGGATCATGAATAAGTATCAATCACTCTACAATACAAGGAAAATCTTATCTTAGCAAGTGAATTAACATAAGATATTCATTTAACTGCCAAAACATTTATTTAATTACAACTCTATTCCTGATTTTAAAATAAACTGCACAATTGGATCCAATGGATATTTCTTGAATATCATTTAAAAATACATAAGGCACATCTAAGACCAATATTTGCTTAGTGGAGAAATAATGGAATATTTCCATTAGAGAGAGAAAAAAAGATAAGAATGTCTTAGATCATCACAATTATTTAATACTGCTCTCGACATTCCACCAAGGCCATTAAGAAAATGCAATAAGAGGTACAGACACTTGAAGGAAGGATGTAAAATTATTTCCAGATAACAACACTTTATATCATTTATAATGTCCTGGAAGCTTAGGAAAAGAAACAGAAAACTTTCAACAGTACTGAGAAAAACAATAAGATAGTTCCAACATGAATATTTGAAAATGTAATGATCTCTTCACAAACTACAAAAGATAACTAGGGGAGGGAAGCATCTGAATTTTGCCATTAGCAACAAATAACAAAATAACAAACAGAAAAATAGAAAATAAATTTGCAACAATAAAAACTATAAAACTCTACCCAGAAATACAAAACACTTATTGAATAATGAAAATACATATCTAGGTTTTGAACAGAAACAAGATCTGGTGTTATAAAGATCTCAGTTCTCAGGATGCATGTCAGTGCTACCAGTTACCCCATATCAAAGGGGCTGAGCCCACCTGCTCACCCCAGCTCCTTGTAAACACACTCTGGGAGGCAGGCAGCTCGGGTTCAAGCCACTGAATCCCTGCCACACACACACACGCCACATGGGAGCCAATGTCAGTGCGGCCCAGCCTTGGTCACAGTGGGTTTCAGGAGCTCTCTGTCTTTGTCCTCCCACCCATTAAAAAAGAGGTCAGCTTTCTCTAAAAGAGATCATAAACTGTATGTAATTCCAATCAAAATTCCATTAGGAATAGCTCAGAATCTGATAACAATCCCTTTTAATTTATCTGCAAAAATGATTTAGAAGTATGAAAGGAGTGGGATGAAAGGCCTCAGAATTTTCCTGTTAGACATCAATACCTTGTAGTGAACAAGAAGATCAATACAATAGCAATCAGACTGACAGCATTCACCTAGAACAAGACAAATTGCCAGAGGACACAGAAGAGAATCTCAACGCAAATTCAAGCATCATGGGAATTAATGTATGATAATGTGGCATTTTAAATCATAACAGAAAGATTGCTTATGCGTTAAATAATTAGGGGCCACTAATTTCTGTGTTAGGAAAAAAAATAAATTGCATAAATAAAATTCCAGTTAGACTGAAACGTATAATAAATGTAACACTTGGAACAAAAGTATGAGTGAAGGCTTTTAATGACACTAGAGTGAAGCAAATCTTTCTTCACACCAAAGCTAGAAACCACAGAAGAAAACGAATTGACATAGAATCTAAGTATTTCTGTGCAGAAAAGACAAAAATGCCAAAATTATAGAAGCTGAAAAACCCAGGAAAACCGATGTAATGATATACACAATAAAGAATTATTATTACTGCTGCTATTGCTACTACTACTATACAAACAGCTCTTACAAGTCTACTTCAAAAAGTGGCCAAAGACTTGGAACAACCATTTCACAAAAGAAGAAATTAAAATGGACAAAATGTAAAGAGATGTTCAGTTTCACTATTTCTAAACACAAATCAAAACAATAAAAAAGAAATAGTTTAAATGCATAAAACTGGCATCAGGTAAATGACAAAAAACAAATATCAGCAAAGGAGGAAAATACTGACATTGTCAAAAATTGTTCAGAGAGCATAAATGAACACAATATTCCCAAGAGGAGTTCTGTCAACCCATATCACAAGTATAAATGCTGTCATTTTTTATCACCAAGTACAAATAAGTTGCATTAAATCCAATACTGTTAGATTTGCAAATTCTCCATAGATACTTAAAAAACAGGGAAGGCAGAGATGCATAAATATGCTTTCTGTTTCACTAATGACAAATGCAAAGTTGGAAAGACAAAACAAAATGCCCATCATATAACTAGTTAAACAAATGAAATTCTCTGCTAGCCTTAGAAAATCGGGTGCCATTCTTTATCTACTAAAGAAGATACATGATTCAGCATGTTTTGAGTAAGGAAAAAGAGCCTGCAGTGTAGGATGAATATTTATATGTGTCCAAAAATGTTTATCTAGATAGTACTGTTGTAATGGTTTGTATTGTCTTTTCATTTTTTTTGCATTTCATAATTCTTGCCAATGAACATAAGACATTTTAACTACAAAATACTCAGCTTTTTCAAAATAAATAGGCTTAAGAAGTTCACTGATGCTTTTCATTGTATTTATCCATACCTTCACACTAATATTACGAAGTTTATCAGTCATAAGTGGCACATTTTCTTACCACATTTTCTTTCATTAGGTTGCATCTTAAAACAGACGTATCTCACAAATACTGTTGACCAAGACATGACAAAATTGTCATTGCCTGTGTGTGTGTGCAGTGTTAGCCATAGGTATTAATGTTGTCTTCACTTTGATTAATCACATACATTACTGGAACTACACTTGTAGAAGACTTATTCAAATATACAAATACACACTTGCTTTAATTACTATGGCTACATAACTGATCACCTCCAATCTTGGTGGCTTACTGTAACATCCACTTTATGTCTCACAGTTTCTGTGAGCAAGGTGTTCAGGAAGGGTTTGGCTGGAGCAGGTAGCACAGCAATAGCACAGGCAGAGGCCACAGCAGCAGAAACCAACAAAGCACCTTTCTTCATAAAAGCTCCAGGCATGACCATGTGCCCCTTCTTCAGTTGGACTGGCCTATGCTTCCACACGCTATGGCAGCCACAGGGTAGTCAGGCTGTGAAGACGCAGGCTCTGAGTTGCACAGAGGGTATTCCAGCAAGCAGAGAGAAAGGCGTATCATCTTTCCAGACGTAGTTTCACAAGTCAGTCAGCATCACATGTGCTGCATCCTTCAGCTGCATGCAAGTCAGAGCCAAGCGAGGAGAGATCAGCCTTCTCCTCCTAGTGTGGAAAGGAGTAACATTCTAGAAACATGTGAGGAACAAGCGCTATTACTCAATCATCTCTGGAAGACGGGGGGTGACTTCCACGCAAGGTTTTTGTAAGATTACACCTTTATTCAGCACTGAAGTGTCATTTTAAATACAGTAATGTACTTCATGATATAAAAATGAAGAGTCATGTCTCTCTCTGTTTAATAGAGTTATTTCGGTAAGTGCTAACTACAATTCGAAGTGACGAGAGCACCGTCTCACAGTTGAACAGTGGACTGTTCTTTCGCAGTAGCTCTACCAGCGACGTCTTCTCCTTGGTCTTCCAGGCCTGCTTGCCACGCTTCTTCTCGTGAAGTGCATGTGCTTCTGTAACCTTTAGCTTCAGGTTGGCTTGGACCAGTGGACAGGCCTGGCAGGAGATGGTAGGCAGAGGGGAGAATGAGGGTAGAATGTTCACCTCGCCCAACCCCCAACCCATTCTCTCCCAGTGAGCTTCACTGGCCTTACAATTCCCTGCCCGCCCCCCTAGAAGCTTGCAAAATCTTCCTCCCCTGGTTATTCTGGAGGGCAGTTGGGGCCAGCTCCTCAGATGCCAGCCTCTGATTCCTGCCTTTTGCTTTGAAGTTCCCTACACTTTTTTTTTTTTTTTTGCAAAAATCACCACAGATAAAGAGGCACCATAGAATGATGCCACGTCTTACAACCAGGGGCTTCATAGGATAGATTCAATACAACTTTAGAACTAGCTCACTTCACAGGTTAGCAGAATAAACAGAGAAGGGCCTGTGTGAGTGCTTCCTGCAGTGGGCAGGTGGTAGTGGCTGGGAGCTAAGGAAGAGGCACTGGGAAGCTTCTATCACAGAGGAACTTGGTGGCTGGACCTTGGGGGAAACATCCCTGCAATATTTTCTATGTTCTGAGACCCTTACACTACAAACACATCTGCAGTCATGTCTGTGCCATGTGCAGCCTGATCTTATCTATGAGTTCAGCAAGACCCAAACTTACCCTTGTGTAGTAGAAACAGAAGTGCAGCAAGGAGAAACTGGTTATCAGACAGCAAGGACTGTCCTACAGAGGGAAGAGGGTACCTACACAGAAAGAGTTGATTGAGGTGACAAGGAACAAAAGGAATGGGGTAAGGACATACGTGATTTCTTGCAGCAATCGCAACAAAAACAGTTATAATCATAAAAGACAGAACTCACTTGTGCCCTTTGTGAGTCAGGGTATCAAAAGAGACGGGGAATCTGTGAAGCCCGGGACATCCAGATTTAGATGAATTGATTTCTTGAACACTTCTGTACATGAGTCCAGTATTAGCCAATCTATGCATTTCAGTAGTGAGAGTAAGCCAGAACTTCCCAAATCACGTCGATATCTGTACTTTTAACAGTGTCAGGTATCCCAGATGTTCATTGCATTGAAAACCAATCATATTCTTTTCAAATATAATCAGATGGAAAGACATTGCCTTGGTTTCATTGGATAAATAAATCATTGATTCCTTTAAAAGCTTCTAAGAAAAAAATGTGCTAGCTTTGATAGGTTGTAGGAAATTACTATAAAAATGTTATTCTTTGAATAAAATATAAAATATTTCAAAAATAGAATGTAGATCCTGGGATATAGCAGTGAGGGCTCAAATCCTTGAATGCCTGTTGCCCATGTGAAAGACATGGATTGAGTTCCCAGCTCTTGGCCTTTTCAGCCATCTGGAGAAGGAGACAGAGGATGGAAGCGCTTGCCTTCTCTCTCTTACTCTCTCTCTCTTTCTCTCTGTTTCTTCCTCTCTCCTGTATTATCTCTTCCTGCCAAGATTATAAGAATTTCTTCTCCATGCAAAATTTCCTTGACTCCACAACAAGAGTTACTGCTCATCTTCTTGCACTGTGGTAGTTGTACAATCTCCTACATTAATGCAACATCAGAGCTAGTTTTTATGGATGCTGAATTTTGTCAAAAGTGTCCACTCCCCTATAACATGAACTCCTCCAGTGTAACAATTCCTTAACATTTCAGACACAAAAACATAATGTATTCAAAATAAGGATTATCTAGGAAAAAATCCCATCCGGAGGGTTTACTGCTGTCATTTGTTAATGAATTAATAAACTTCGTGAGGAAGACAGAAAGTATACTTATCTTCATATTATCTGACTCTCACCTAAAATCAAGAAGGTCTACAAAGTTCCACATGCCTGCTGTGGCAACTATGAGCAAATATACCCAGGAATTTTAATTATCCACATTCACAACAGTAAAGGCACATACTGTATATCATTGGCAGGTAGAGATGTATAAACTGCACTGTGATACATTTCGGGAGGAAACATTCTTTCTTAACAATGTGAACGTAGAGGTGTTAGAAACAGGAAGACTAAAAGAGTCTTTGTAATGTTCCTTTCTGCCACAGGCTCTCTAAAAGCAGGACTCTCTCGGTTGTTTGTGTCAGAAAATCAATTAGAATTTAACCTGAAACTGTACTTTACCACCCTGTATCACTGGGGAAGGTCAGGGTGGAGGAGGTACGGGCACTGCAGCGGTTAGGACTTCTGGTGGGGATCCGGGAACTCTGCTCACCTCCGGGCTCTGTTCAGGTCTGCACGGGCAGCTGACAGCCTCTCCATGGCCGAGTCACCACGAAAACTTTCCCTTTACAAGCATTTGTCATTCAAAGGCCTTGGATAAACACATTAGCATCCGGTTGGAAATAACAGATGTTCTTAATTTTGAAGGCAAATTAAAGGGTTTTAGAGAATGTTCATGCATTGCTATTCATAACATAAATTGTTCTAACCACTCTCTAGAACCATTTGGCAGGGCTTACTAAAGCTAACTATACATATGATCCATGATCTTCACGTCAGGATATACTTCCATAGGACGTGTACAAGAATGGTCATAGCAACATTACAGCCCCTACACAGATCTAGCCAATCATCTGCCAACAAAATAATGGAAAAATCGTGGAATATCCACCAAACAGAATATACAGAATTTTGAAAGAAAAAAGGGAAATCCAATGCACAGCATCATGGATGAACATCACAAACAGAACACAGATTGACAGAAATCGCATGTTTAGGATGCTGGACTCTCTACCCTTGTCCATGCCTGCAATGAAGGACTTATGACTGTTTATGAAGAACTATACTATTGTAATAATATAAGGGAACTCAGTGGGGGGGTAGAGGGGACCTAGAGAGGAGGTAAGGGAAATCCCATGGCTGATGGAACTGTATCCTAAAATGATAACAACAATTTAAAAATGAAAAAAGAAATACATATTATATGACTCCATATATATGATGTTTAAAAATAGGCAAAACCGATTTAGAGCAAAAGGATACTGTTCTCCTATGCAGGTTATTGAACAGCAGATGTATGATCTATTCCAAACAGGTTCAACTTTGAAGGGAGTGGTGGTTGCCTGGTAAGCATATAAGCAACATCTCTTCAAGGTTCCCATGAGATGCTAGTACCTTGTAATTATATTAAATATACTTCACTAGAAAGTTTTTAAATGGAAAAAGAAAAGATGCTTGGAACAATAATAAAATTCTTATGCTCATTATGGGATTTTCTTATGTCTACTCATATGGTAGTCAGAAGGTACTGACAGGTAGTCAGTACCTGTGCAATCATAGGAAAAAAAAAATTTCCCTTGGAAAATAAGTTTTAATGCGCCTCATCTATAAAAAAAATTTGACTTTGTCTAACAAGTGTTTGAGAGTTCATATGCTTTAGTTTTACTTTATTTTTTGCTTCTCTCCATGTTGTGTATTTACTTTCATTAATTCATAAAATTAAATTTTTATTTTGTTTTCTATTTTTCTTCTCTAGAATATAAAATGTTAATAATTGTAACTTGAGAATCTGTTTATGCTTTGTTTTTCTTCTGCTGGTTCTTATTTCCTGACATATTTGTTTGTTTACTATGTTTAACTCATTGCCACTGAAAAATGTTAATACAAATCTTTGAAGTCTAGACTTAATATGACTTTCTCCAGAGAGGTTTTGCATTCATAGTTCCAAGAGTCCAGAAGCCTTACTACCAGCTGACTCTGAATCATGTCACATCCAGCTAAGAAGCTTGTGGTCCCTGAGAAGTGTCCATTGAAGCTGTAAATCTGCATTAGAGCAAGCTACAGTGCAAATTTGGGAGGATAGATTCTCCACCCAACCCTCTTGTTTTACCCCTTCCATCAACTCCAGATAACTTTCTCTGATTAATAAAAATGGGATTTTATCTGAGCATCAAAATAGGAATGGAGAATGATGGCAAGATGAGTTTACTTGTGAACCTTCCCCTTGGAATAGCCTAGCCCTTTGAAATCAGAGGTTACTATGGGGAGGGTCTCCTATCTTAGAAAATTTCTTTCAAGCCCAAATGTAGTGAGCCTCCATGGTGCCCAGCAGATTGTCCGCAGAGAGCAAAACCCGCTTAAGACTTAGTTTGCTTCCCTGGGTCTGTTTACCCCTCTGTTCCCATTATCTTCTTAGATTCTCTTAGCATGTTTTTCTACTTTAATTTAATGTCACTATCTTATTTCTTGTTACAACAAAGTTGATTGGAACAGTATAGCCTGCAAATTACACTGGCCACGTCCATGTATTTTTACTTGATTTTTTAAAAGATTTATTTTATTTTTATTGCAAAGTCAGATATATAGAAAGGAAGAGGGGAAACCTTAAGAAGTGTCAATTTCGTAGGTTCAAGGGTTAGGAAATGAAGAGGGCCCTCTCTTTCTTGTCTGCATCACATAATGGAAGATCACAAAGGTAGAGTGCGTAATGGAACACGCACGTGCCTACACAGCCAATCAGGAACAGAGAAAGGCTGGGTGGGCCCAATTCCAACCTTGGTGAGAACTGTCTCTTGAGCACACACCCCCAGTGACACCTCTTAAAGCTTCCACAGACCTTTTCAACACTATCATCACAGAGATCAAGCTTCCAATCACAATGGACTCAAACGCCTCCCAAGGGCAGCACCTGGGGATTATGGCTAATAGCAAGTTCCAGTTCAGTTTGTTGGGATTTACAACATGATGTTCTTCATTTCCAACAAAGTTCCACATGATGCTGCTGATCCCTTGGCCATTTTCAAAAGCCGCGGCCTAAGGGATCCTGAAGCCTGGCTGAAACAGGCCTCTACAGCAACACGAGAAAAAAGTTCTAATGTCAGTATTAGGAGAGCTGCTTGGCCTCCTAAAGTTTGGCATTATGAGACACATGCAATTGCCCCTGAGCAACCCTCATGTCATAGAAGTAGCTTGGTTGGAGCTGGCTTGAGGTGACATACACTCAGAATTGCCTGCTAAAACCAAAAGACACAGCAGTAAGACCATGGAGTAGCCACTGGTAAAGGAACTAGGAAAATTCATGGAACGTATTATCTGGACAGCTCAGAAACCACATAAAAAAAAGAAGGCTCAGACTCAGGGCAGGCAAAGGGACATATCAAACTAATCCCCTGCCTGCAGTGTTGCCATCCCATACAGGTACCAGTTCACGCCCAGGATGCTCTACTTCCCAATCCACCTCCCTACTAATTACCTGGGAAAGCAGCTGACCAAGGCCCAAACCTGTTGTCCACATGGGAGGTCTGGAAGAAGCTGTTGGCTCCTAGCTTCAGACCAACCCAGTTCTGGTCATTGTGGCCATTTGGGGAGTGAACCAGTGATAAGAGGTCTTTCTCTCTCAGTCTCTCTTGAAAGACTCAAAACACTCGGTACCAGACACCTGGCATAGACAGAATCACAAACACCAGCTAAGTAAAATGATGACTTCATCTCTTTCTCTCCTGCCTTTGTTTCCCTCCACATTCCCTTCTTTTCTACCAGGAAGTAAAGCTGTGGACGCCTAAGATGAGATTCCGCTTTCAATAAGTTTCCCAAGTTACATACTAGGTGGGAATGATCTGGGAAAGAGAACACTAAAACTAGCTTTGGAATGAAGTTTTCTCTCGATCCCATTGGACTATTTAACATTTTAAAGTGAATACTAGTCACTGAAAGAAATTCTCCTGACCTCTAAAATAAGAGAAACTTTTGATATTCCCAAGTTGGTATCCAAGGTCCAGGAAAGGACCTCTGTGAGGTTCAGCCCCTTCCACAAACAGTTCCAGTTCAATAACTCAGCCTCTGACCAATGCCCTGGCCACATCAAATAATCACTGAATGACTCAATGGAGGCCCTGTTTCTACACGAAGCTAAGTATAAAGGAATCAGATCTTACTAATTCAACCAACATGACCCTAGGTTTTTCATCAGCTGACAGGTTGCTTTTATACTGTCCATTAACCCATATCAAACTACCTCTATATTTAGCGAGGTAGAAAGATCATGCACTCACAGATGGTTTGATGCCTTATATGCAAAGGAAAATCAGCAATTAATTCCTACAGAGAAAACCCTCTGGGGACAAATCAAAAACAAAAATGCTTTGTCATGGGAAATATTTCTGGATAATTAAGGACTAAGCTGAAAGAACAGTAAAGAGATTTAAAGGAACATTCCCCCCAAAATAAGCTGCAAAAGTCAACATGCCATAAAACTAATTCCTTACATAAAAAAATGCGCATATTAATCACAAACAACGTACAGGACATCTAAATTTCCAATAAACCCATGAAATGTTTAATCTCACCAGTAATCAGAAAAACATACACTGAAAACCACAAAGTGATAGCATTTTATACTCTCAGACAGGCAAAAACTTAAGTTCTGAAAAAATGCAAAAAAAAAAAAAAAAGGTGAACTCTGATAACACTCTTGTGGGGTGTAAAATGAGATAACCATTTGGAACCTGGCAAGTTCTACTAAGAATACACACACTCTCCCACACAGCTATTCCACTTTGGACGTCTAGATTTTTTTTCATTCATAGTCCACAAAATAATTTCAAAAAGCTATGTATCCACTTTCAACTGTGTAAAGATTTGGTATTTATTTATTTGAAAGGCAGAGAAATGGGCAAAGGAAAAAAGCAGCTAGGTCCATCTGGGTGCTCCACATTGGTGGCAGAAAACTAAGTATTTGAACCATCAACTGCTGATTGGCAGAGCCATGAGCCATGAGCTGGATTAGAAGTAGAGCAGCTGGGCCTGAAAACACTCCAGTAGGGCATCTCAAACAGCAGCTGAAACTATTGTACCACAATGTCCAGCTTTACTTGTAACAGATGTGCCAATTTTCAATCTTAAATTTTACATACTTGCAAAACATGGAATTTTCCAACCATTACATATATACAATTATCACTGACATTCTTGGGAGCTGGTTTCAAGGATCCTCAGAAGACACTAAAATCTGAAGACATTCAAATCCCTTAAATAATATTTGCACAGAACCTACCCTATCCTCCCATTACTTTAAATCACCACCAGAATAGTTATAGTACCTAATACAATGGAAATGCTAGGTAAACGTTATTGCACTGTGGTGTTTGGGTAATAGTAACGAAAGAAATAAGCCAGTACATAGTCAGTACAGACACATTTTTCCCAAGTATTTTCAATAAACACTGATGTGAAACGCTCAGATACAGAGGTTGACTCTGCTGACATTTAAAATAAAACTGCAATCTCATGGTCTTAAATGTATTTAAAAATGCTATCAGATCAAAATAATCAACTATTTTTAAACATACACAAGCAGTTGTTCTATCACATTTGGAAATTTTTCACTTTTTTGGTGCCTTTTACATATATTTCCATTAGATTTTACCATGCAGGTTTATCTTAATATTACACATTTTAGCACTGAATGTCTTCTACTGATCACTATATATTCTGTTATAT
This sequence comes from Ochotona princeps, assembly GCF_030435755.1. Lineage (NCBI taxonomy): Eukaryota > Metazoa > Chordata > Mammalia > Lagomorpha > Ochotonidae > Ochotona > Ochotona princeps. The sequence goes on along the minus strand of NC_080844.1, from coordinate 15,085,252 downwards.
ACATGTATATATAATGAAGTATAGTAAAAAATTCCTTATGAATTTAAGACTAAGAATGAAACCATTTTTCTTGCTTCAAAAATTATCAATTCTAAGTAGCTATTTAAATGCAAATTTTTTCTAAAAAATTACTACTAAGTTACTATTCCTCAAAAGCTAACTGTAAACTTTAATAATCATTAAATATGAAATTATAATATTTTGTTGGAAATTAATTTTTTTTTTTGAGAGTTGCAGAAACATAGGCAGAAGACAGCTCGCATCTGCTAGCTCAGCATCCAAATTCCTGTAATAGCCAAGGCTGGAGCAGAACCAGGGCTGGAGCGGAAGCAGGGCTGGGAATAAGAACTCAACCCAGGTCTCTACCAGGAGCCCCAAGCACCCAACAATTTGAGTCATCACCTGCTGTCTTCCAGGGTCTGTGTTAACAAGAAGCTGGAGTTGGGAGCTAGATCCAGGAATTCAACAAGTACTGATAATAGGATATGATGTCTTAACCGCTAGGCCAAATACCCACTCTGGAAATGTATCTTGTAATGACATAATAGACCAAGGCTTTTTTTCTTAGTTTTGTGTCCAGAGACCAAAACTATGCCCTGCAAAATGAAAAAAGGGTTTACTATAAATTAACAACAAAACGAAAATGGAGGAGGCAATTAGCACTACAAGGCATATCAAAAGCATATTAAGAGTTAGGGGCATATTATGCAATTAGATTCACTGCAGATACCATTAAGCTATGTAAGTCATAAAAAGCAGGTAGGAATCAACAAATGAGCCAAGAAGTGACAAGGAGGACACCTGAACCCAAATGGGCAGGAGAATTCTTTCAGTGACTAGTATTCACTTTAAAATGTTAAATAGTCCAATGGGATCGAGAGAAAACTTCATTCCAAAGCTAGTTTTAGTGTTCTCTTTCCCAGATCATTCCCACCTGGTATGTAACTTGGGAAACTTATTGAAAGTGGAATCTCATCTTAGGCGTCCACAGCTTTACTTCCTGGTAGAAAAGAAAGGAATGTGGAGGGAAACAAAGGCAGGAGAGAAAGAGATGAAGTCATCATTTTACTTAGCTGGTGTTTGTGATTCTGTCTATGCCAGGTGTCTCTGGTACCGAGTGTTTTGTCTTTTAAGGAAAGATTTGTTTTGCTTGAAAGAGTTACAGAGAGACGAAGAGTGAGAGTGAGAAAGATCTCTAACTCCACTAAGGTTGCCACCTTTAGCAAACTCACCCAGACACACTTACACCTAGTTAAAGTCAAATTTCAGTAAACCACAAAGAATTTTCTGTTATAAGTATGGGAGAAAATGACCATGAGTAAGGAAGTAGCCACTTGCAAGTGATTCTCAGACACATCACATTCCTAAAAGATCCTCTGTTTGCATGCGCATGTGTGTAGGTGATTACTCAGACGCATGTCTGTGCACATGAGAATGTGGAGGTAGGGGCAAGTTCAGTGCATACACTCAATGTGAAGAACAGTGCCCCAGGACAGAGCATGCCAACACGTTTGCATTACAAGGGGAAGGAGCTATGGTTGTGCCACAAATATATATATATCAACCAACTTCTTGAGCCTTTAGAGTAACCCTGATTAGCAGACATGGTGAGATCTGGCAGGGTGACCCAAGGAAGGCTGGGGTATTTCTTACACAAGCAGTTGTCACTAATGCAGGTAGAAGGTCCATAAAAGTTCACAACAGCATTTTCTATACTTATAAAACATGGAAATCTGTGCCCATGGGTGTAAAAAAGGAATAACTGAATGAACTGTATCCAACTAACCAAATACTACACTGGAATTGAAACAAATGGACTTGATCTGCATCCCTCAATACAAAGAGATCTCAAAAATCTAGCACTGAAAAGTAGGTAGCGGAAGAATATGTGTAAAATCTGTACAGTCCTGTAAATGTTTAAAAGACACACATATTAGTCTCATATATTACAAACATACAAGTAGGAAAGTGCTTGTCTTGAGGCGGGCAGAGTGGCGAGAATGGATTGTGGACAAGAAAGGAGAGTGCCGGCAGCAGATATCATCAGGACATCAGTCCATCAGGCACTGGCTTCCGTTCCTGACATTGTTAGCCATGAATCCTCTCAACACCTCCTCCACCCGAGGACTAGATGGTACTATTCTCATTTCACAGGTGGAGTAGCCCAGAGGCAGACATCAGGGAACTTGCCAAAGTCACATAGCTCTAATCAAAGGCACAAAATGGTTCTTATAAATCTATTCTGTCTTATTAAAAAAGCTTTGAAATAAATATGCCAAAATGGCAAAAAAAAAAAAAAAAGATGAGTGGGATTTATGACACTTCATCCTTTCCCATTTATTTGAAACATAAATTCAAAATTTCTGTTTTATTCTTTCAGAAGTTCAACTCTGTCTAATAAGATCACTATACAATTTCGGTTATGATTTATTTTTCTCCAATGGTAAATTAAACATTGGTATCCTTTATGCACATATTTGTTGGGGTGAAATGGAAGTTAAAACAATTGTCTTTATCAGTCTGTTTTCTTGTTAAAACTACATGTTCCACTAGAATACTTGTTACAGTACCTAAGAATGGTTTCCATCCAAAGCCTGTGCCTTGTACGATGCAAATGGATGAATGAGAATCAAACCACACTGCCATTAACTCATTTAACTATATAAATCTACTACCTTTTTGCAGATAAGTTAAAAGCCAGCATTTAACAGTTTGTTGCACCACAACAATAAGCAGTATGAAGAGTAGTCTCTGATTCATGCACCCAGAAATAGTTGCAGGTGCTAATTTTATCTCCATGTCCAAAACATAGTCTTGAATGTCAAACAAAGCCATCAATGAGGGTGTTGATGGAATAATGAGGACAACTGTAGACATCCTTTCCTGGAACTGTGTTCTGGGGCC